>NW_011494971.1:35324-38885 GCF_000754665.1 Bison bison bison | reverse complement strand
ACACGCACCCACATACACAGACTCACACACAGACTCACACACACCCACATACACAGACTCACATACCCACAGACTCACACACACAGACTCACACTCACAGACACAGACTCACATACACAATCACACACACACACTCACACACACAGAGTCACACAGACTCACACACACAGACACACGCAGACACACACACAGACTCACACATGCACCCAATACACAGACACACACAGACGCACACACACAGTCACACACACACACTCATACACACACAGACTCACACATACACTCACACATGCACCCACATACACAGACTCACACACACAGACGCACACATAGTCACACACACAAGCAGACTCACACACACAGACTCACACAGACACACACACACACAGTTACACACACACAGAGTCACACACACACACAGTCACACACACAGCTTTCGTGTGCCTGGCCTAACCCATGGGCGGATGGACGATTCTGAAGCCATAGACGAGCATGTCGGTGGGAGATGCGGGTGGGGGGAGCCAGGAGCTGGAGGGGCTCCCCTCCTGCAGGGCCCTGGGGCTGCACGTGGACCTGCTGATGGCAGCAGGGCTCTGTTCTCCACGGATCTGCAGCCCCTGCCCTTTCGGCCCGCCCCCCTCAGGCTGAGAAGGCCCTTAGGTTTGGTGACGGCATTTTAGATACAGCACCAACAGCACAATCTGAGAAAGAAAGAATTGATAAGCTGGACTTCATTAAAATTAAAGACTTCGGCTCTGCTAACGACCAGGTGAACAACTGAGAAAAGAAGCTGCAGCTGCGGGAAAAGGTTTGCAAAGGACACATCTGATAAAGGACTGCTCTCCAAATAAACAAAAGAACTCTTAAACCTCAGCAAGAAGAAAACACCCGGTTACACAACGGGCAAAACACCTGAGCAGACGCCTCAGCAAAGGGGACACACAGGTGGCAAAGGGGCGTATGGAGGCGGCTCCGCTTCACATGGCGTCAGAAGAGTGTAAAGTGGCACATGCTGCCACGCACACCTGTTAGGACGGTCAAAGCCCCGAAGCACTGACGCCGGAGAGGCGCGGAGCAGCGAGGACTCTCCTCTCGCTAGGGGATGCAGACGGTGCGGCACTCCGGGAGACGATCCGACAGTTTCTGACAAAAGTAACCATCTTCTTACCATATCATCAGTCCAGAACTGCGTTCCTTGACGTTTAGCCAAAGGAGCTGAGGACGTGCATCCGCACAGAAGCCTGTGCACAAGTGTTTGCAGCAGCTTTGTCATAAGCGCCCAAACTTGGGAGCAACCACGAAGCACTTCTGCAGGTGAACGGATTGATACACTGTGACCCATCCGGACAATGGCATATTACTCAGGCTACAAAGAGATGAGCCACCAAGCCGTGAAAGACAGGGGAGAACTTCGAATGCTTATTACAGAGTGCAAGAAGCCAGTCTGAAAAGGCTGCTGACTGTGTGACCAACTCTGTGACACTCGGGGAAAGTAAAACCATGGCGACGATAAAAGGGTCTGCGGTTGCCAGGGGTGGGGACAGACAGCGTTGCCCAGGTGGAGCCCAGAGGATGTTCATGGCAGTTAAATCACTCTGTGGGACGCTGTGAGGAGGGACACGTGTGACCACACACTTGTCCAGACCCACAGGGTGTACAAAAGCACCAGCAGTGAGCAGGGGTGGAAACACCGGACCCCGTGACGACCGTGTGCAACAGAAGCGGAGCGCTTGTAACAAAACCCCCTCTGAAAAGTGGGCTTCACCAGGGGAGGCTGCACGTGGGGCGTGAGCTGGGCCGGAAACCTCTGGACCCTCCACTCAACCCTGCTGTGAGCCTTAGAATGCCCTAATGAAATAAAACCGAGTTAGAAAAATGTGCGACGGCATTAAAATATGACATGTGTGGGACAGAGGCAGCAGAACGCGTGTAAGACCCCCACACTGAACACTGCATGTTGCTGAGCGAAAAAGAAGAATATTTGTGTGAAATAAAGGTCACATGATTCAGGAGACTCAGTGTTGCTAAGGTATCAATTTCCTCCAAACTGAAGCGTAGATTTAATGCAGCCCAATTAATCTGAAGAAATCAACAAAGCAATTCTAACACTGATATGAAAAGGCAAAACTAGAGGAGAGGCAAACCAATTTCGGGGAAAAAAGAGCCAAGAAGGACTCACGCTGCCCGACGCCAGTGTCTCCTGTGAAGCTACGGTCACCAGGACAGGGTGGGATTCGCATAAGGAGAGACGGCAGTAAAGGGAGCAGAGTCCAGACATCCACCCACAGTCGTATGGGCCACTCACTTTTGAGAAAGGTGCCGAGATCGTTCATTGGGGAAGGAATAATTCTTTTCAACAAATGGTGCTGAAACAACCGGATGTCTCTGTGGAGGGAAAAAAAGAACTCTGACCCCTACCTCACACCAAGCACAAACATTAACTCAGACGGGACAGAGACCTCCCTGAAAAACTGCTCCCTGTGAACATTCCAGACGAAAACACAGGAGAAAGATCCCCACACCTTTGAAATAGGTAACATTTCCTAAACACTTAGAAATCATTTAAAAAAAAAATACTTGAGAATTTGGACTTCACCCAAACAGAAAAGTTCTCCCCTTTGAGAGACACTGCTAGAGAACACAGAAAGGCAAGTCACAGGCCGGGAGAGACCCGGCCACGCTGGAATAGAGGAGCTGTGCTCTCAGGATGCTGAGAGCCTGGTCACAGAAAGGCCAGCAGCCCAAGGCCCGCAGGGGCAGAAAATCTGACCCGGGACTTTACAAAGCCAGACGCACCAGTGGTCAAGGCAGCAATGCTGTTAGTCACCCAGGAAATTAAAACAACAGCTGCACACTGATTTTTGCTGTTCTTCAGTCGCCAAGTCATGTCTGACTCTGTGACCCCATCAGCTGCAGCACGCCAGGCTTCCCTGTCCTCCACTGTCTCCCAGAGTTTGCTGAAATTCATGTCCACTGAGTTGGTGATGCCGTCCAACATCTCACCCTCTGTCGCAGCTTCTCCTCCTGCCTTTATTTCCCAGCATCAGGGTCTTTTCCAATGCGTCGGCTCTTTGCCTCAGGTTGGTAGCCCAAGTATTAGAACTTCAGCTTCAGCATCAGCCCCTCCGGTGGATATTCAGGGTTCATTTCCTCTAGGATGGACTGGTTTCATCTCCCCGCTGTCCAAGTCACTCTCTAGAGGCTTCTCCAGCATCACAATTGGAAAGCACCTCTTAGAGCGGCTAAAACTTGGAAGACCGGCCACACCGCGTGTTGGTGGGGGCGGGGGGACACTGGGCAGTGTAGGAAGACGCTAAGCGGCCTTCGCATCGATCACCGAGGAAGGCTTTCTCATCTCTCCTTGCTATTCTTTGGAACTCTGCATTCAGATTTCCTTTTCTCCTTTCCCTTGAGCGTCTCTTCTTTCTGCAGCTATTTGTAAGGTCTCCTCAGACAACCATTTTGCCTTTTTGCATTTCTTTTTCCTGGGGATGGTCTTGATCACCGCCTCCTGTACAATGTCATGAACCTCCGTCCATAGTTCTTCAGGCACTCTGTCTA
>NW_011494971.1:28817-35224 GCF_000754665.1 Bison bison bison | reverse complement strand
TTGTAAGGTCTCCTCAGACAACCATTTTGCCTTTTTGCATTTCTTTTTCCTGGGGATGGTCTTGATCACCGCCTCCTGTACAATGTCATGAACCTCCGTCCATAGTTCTTCAGGCACTCTGTCTATCATATCTAATCCTTTGAATCTGTTTCTCACTTCCACTGTATAACCATAAGGGATTTGATTTAGTTCATACCTTCATGGTCTAGTGACTTTCCCTACTTTCTTTAATTTAAGCTGAATTTGGCAATAAGGAGTTCATGATCCGAGCCACAGTCAGCTCCCGGTCTAGTTTTTGCTGACTGTATTGAGCTTCTCCATCTTTGGCTGCAAAGAATATAATCAATCTGATTTTGGTGTTGACCATCTGGTGATGTCCATGTGTAGAGTCTTCTCTTGTGTTGTTGGAAGAAGGTGTTTGCTATGACCAGTGCGTTCTCTTGCAAAACTCTGTTAGCCTTTGTTAGATCTGGTTCCAAATCAGGAAGGGAGTATGTCAAGGCTGTTTATTAACTTATATGCAGTGTACATCATGTGAAATGCCAAGCTGGATGAAGCAAAAGCTGGAATCAAGTTTGCTGGGAGAAATATCAATAATCTCAGATATGCAGAAGACACCACCCTTATAGCAGAAAGCAAAGAAGAACTAAAGAGCCTCTTGATGAAAGTGAAAGAGGAGAGTGAAAAAATTGGCTAAAAGCTCAACATTCAGAAAACTAAGATCATGGCATCCAGTCCCACCACTTCATGGCAAATAGATGGGGAAACGTGGAGACAGTGAGAGACTTTATTTTTTTTGGCTCAAAATCACTGCAGATGGTGACTGCAGCCATGAAATGAAGACCCTTGCCCCTTGGAAGAAAAGCTATGACCAACCTAGACAGCATATTATAAAGCAGAGATGTTACTTTGCCAACAAAGATCTAGTCAAAGCTATGGTTTTTCCAGTGGTCAGGTATGGATGTGAGAGTTGGACTATAAAGAAATCTGAGCACTGAAGAACTGATGCTTTGGAACTGTGGTGTTGGAGAAGACTCTTGAGAGTCCATTGGACAGCAAGGAGATCCAACCAGTCCATCCTAAAGGAAATCAGTCCTGAATACTCATATGGAGGACTGATGCTGAAGCTGAAACTCCAGTACTTTGGCCACCTGATGTGAAGAACTGACTCACTGGAAAAGACCCTGATGCTGGGAAAGATTGAAGGCAGGAGGAGAAGGGGACGACAGAGGATGAGATGGTTGGATGGCATCACTGACTCGATGGACATGAGTTTGAGTAAACTCTGGGAGTTGGTGAAGAACAGGGAAGCCTGGCATGCTGCAGTCCATGGCGTCACAAAGAGTCGGACACGACTGAGTGACTGAACTGAACTGACCTGAAGCCGTCTTACCTTGCAACTGAGCAGTTCTACTCCGAGGGATATACTTGTGAGCAATGAGCTCACACGTCACACAGCGACCTGTGGACAGATGCTCCTGGCAGCTTTAGTCATAAAACCCCAAACTGGAGGCAACCCAGATGCCCGTCAGCAGTCAGATGAATGGAGGAAATTACAGCTCACCCAATGAGACACAAGTTGGCAATAAAACAGAATGACCTCTTGCTACACACACACTGTGGGTGAATTCCACAGGCCCAGTGGGGACGTGCTGTTAGCAGCAGGGCTGCTCAGCAGGGAGCCGTGCCTGGCCTCTAGCAGCCGAGTCGCCCGTAGTCTGACGGAGCGCCCCCTCCGTGGTTGTGGAGTGGGGAGGCTTGGTCTTTATCCGCAACACGAATCTGTGTGCTCAGATCACAGCTCCTGCTTCCAAAAGATCAGAATCTTGTTTCCCAAACTGCATCTTCACCCCACTGCCAGGGAGTGAACCCGGAAACTCCAAGGACACATCTGTGTTTCCAGCACACCGGAAATGCTGGGACAAACAGCATTTAACCCCAACCTGCCTGCAGAGAGCTCGCCTGTGGAGAAGAGTGCCGACCAGGCCTTGGAGGCTAAATCTGTACTGACCTCATTTCAATACTTTTATTTTATATTGGTGCTGGAGAAGACTCCTGAGAGTCCCTTGGACAGCAAGGAGATTAAGCCAGTCAAGCCTAATAACTCTGAATATTCACTGGAAGGGCTGAAGCTGAAGCTCCAAAACTTTGGCCACCTGATGTGAACAGCCGACTCATTGGAAAAGACCCTGATGCTGGGAAAGATTGAAGGCAGGAGGAGAAGGGGACGACAGAGGACGAGATGGTTGGGTGGCATCACCGAGTCGATGGACATGAATGTGGACAAACTCCAGGAGATGGTGATGGACAGGGAAGCCTGGTGTGCTGCTGTCCACGAGTGACGAGTTGTTGGACGCGACGTGGTGACCGAACGGCAACAAGTGGCTGATTGGCAATGCTGTGTTAGTTCCAGGTGTACCTCACCGTGACTTGGTTGTACATATGCACGTATCATGTTTTTTTCAAATTCTTTTCCCACTTAAGTTGTTACAAGAATGAACAGGGGTTCCTGTGCTGTAAGTGCAGACGGCTTCAGACCGCTTTTAAGTAAAAAGTCTACAAAGTGGTCAAGAGGCTTGAAGGGCCACTGCTCGCAGCCACCCGCTGCTTCCGTCACTTACCAAAGAGGCTCACAGACCAGACCACACAGACCAGGCCCAGCGCCTGCTTCCTTGACCACAGGGCTGAAGGCAGCACAGGCCGGCAGCACCCGGGCAGTGGCCAGCCCTGACTCCTGGGCCTGCCCCGGAGACAGAGGTGCTCAGGCCACGGCTGGATGGGACCCAAGAGCCTCAGGCCAGGAGCCCTCTCTGGACTTGTGTGCCACCCGGGGTGCTGGAGTCATAACTGAACCAAACTTGGATCTGCCCACAGTAAAGCCAGTCTGCTGCCCGGGTTGTGGGGCAGGAAAGTGCGATGTTTATTGCAGGTGCCAAGCAAGGAGTCCAGGCAGCTCGTGCTCAGAAGACCTGAACTCCCTGAAGGCTTCGGGGGAGAGGCTTTTAAAGACAGGGTGAGGGAGGAGGGGTTGGGGGTGTGGCCAACTCATAGACCTTCTTCTGATTGGTTGGTGGTGAAGTAATTGGGAGTCACCATCATCAACCTTCTGGCTCCAACTGGTCTGGGGTCTACTGCTGGTGGGCAGCATGCAGTCAGCTTCTCCCACTTGGGGGCTTCAGTACCTGCACAGCAGCTCACAGGACACAGCTCAATATTATCTATAGCCCCTGAGGGAGAGGTAAAGGCCCTGGGCTTTATTTTACGGCTGAACACACCGTCCGTCCTGCCTGACCGCGGTCCTTTGTTTCTGCGTTTTCTCACTGCTCGGACTAAACTTATTCTTTGGGACTCGGGGAAAACCGAGGAGGCTGAATTTTTCGACAGACAAGACGCAGGCAGAGGACGTGGGAAGGTCTGTACTTGGAGGCCCCACGCCCTGTTCGGTTACACCTTTTCACTCTTGTGCAGAGGTTCTTGTGGACAAAGAAGTGTCAATCAGTTGTATAAATACGCAGGAGTGTGATTGCTGGAAGACGCAATGAGACTGGTTAGACTCATAGAGAAACTTTCAGACTCTCTCCCACGGCAGCTGCAGCGCTGTACTCTCACCAGGAACGTGGCTTCCCGTTGCTCTGACTCCTCTCGAGACCCTGGTGTTGGCAGGTCTGCGTGTGGGCTACTCTGACCGGTGTGCTGCTGCTGCTGCTGCTAAGTCGCTTCAGTCGTGTCTGACTCTGTGCGACCCCATAGACGGCAGCCCACCAGGCTCCCCCGTCCCGGGGATTCTCCAGGCAAGAACACTGGAGTGGGTTGCCATTCCCTTCTCCAGTGCATGAAAGTGAAAAGTGAAAGTGAAGTCGCTCAGTCGTGTCCAACTCTTAGCGACCCCATGGACTGCAGCCTTCCAGGCTCCTCCGTCCATGGATTCTCCAGGCAGGAGCACTGGTGTGGCTGCCACTGCCTTCTCCAGGCCGGTGTGCAGAGGTCTCCTGCCCCCATCTGTTTCCCTAACATCACATGCGGTGGAGCTTCTCTTCATGTGCTTTCTTGCCACCCACAGACCTATTTTGGTGGCGTCTGTTCAGATCTTTCCCCAGTCTCAGGTTGTGCTGTTTGTTTTCTTGTCATTGACCCTTAGAAGTTGTATGTGTATTCTGGATCTGAATCCTTGATCAGCTGTGGTTTTGCAAATATTTTCTCCTAGTTAGTGGCTTGTATTTCCATTCTAACAGTGTCTTTCATAGAGTGGGAAGTTTTAGTTTTAATAAAGTCCAACTCATCCTTTTGTTCTCTGAACGGATCATGAATTTAGACCATGTCATATCTAAAACTTCATTGGCAAACCCCAGGTCATGTAGATTTTCCTTTCTAGGAGTTTTACAATTTTGCATTTTACATTTGGGGCTATGACCCATTTTGAGTGAGTCTCGAGTTTACCCTTTGCTGTCGGGGGGTCCAAGCTCCAGTCATTGGAACGCTCGCCCTTTCTCTACTGAATTGCTTGTGTGTCTCTGTCAGAATTGGTGACTACATTCACGCGGGTCTATTTCAGGGCTCTCTGTTGTGTTCTGTTGACACACGTGTCTGCTCTTTTGTGAGCAGTCTTGATCACTGCAGTGTTACAGGGACTCGTGAAACCAGGGAGTGAGTCCTCCAGGCCTGTGTCTGCTCCACGACTGAGGACCAGAAGTGCTGGCCGGTGGCCTCCCCGGACCTTCTGTCTCTCTGCTCACCAAGTGGGGTGGGGCCTCCTTGGGACCTAGGCAGCCACGGCGCCATCCTGAGTCAGCTGCAAGGGAATCACGGAGAAGGGACGGGATGACACACCTGCCCCTCCCATCCTGGAGGGACGGCAGGGCGACTTCAGACTCAGAGCTCCAGAGACCCCCAGGACAGGCGGCCAGCACCGAGCTGCCCTCAGGGCCTCTCCCGCCAGACCCCTGGCCCAGGATGGAGCCTGGCCAAATGGTGGAGGCACAGGCTTGGGACCCAAGCCCCAGACTGCACAGGCTCTGAGTTATGGCCACAGGATTCGTGAGGCCCTTCCCTGGGTGAGGGCCTGGAAGATGTTTAGATGCAAAAGGCTGAAAAGCATTTGCTCATTCTCATAAAAACTCTGTCATTTTCTGGTCTAAGGAATGCTAACTTGTTCTTTCAATTTCGGCTTTAATAACATCACCAATAAAATCCCAACAGGCCCCGAGGGCTCTGCCAACACCTGCCCCCCACCCCCGTCCTTTCCTGGATGACGACCTGAACCCCCACTGAACTGCGGCCCCACTGGCAGCACGGGCGCATCTCCCAGGATCCTCTGTGACTCTGTCACACACTAACAGGCCTTTTCCAAACATGATGCAACTCCACACGTGGTGACGATGGTGAGTTATTGTGCTGCTGGGAGGTTCAAGTGATTGATTTAAGTATTGCTTTAAGTGATTTACTGTGAGATTGAGGGGAGGTTTCCTTTTTATAACTCGGAGCACAGCTGTAAATCTGTCTCCACAGGTCTGAAGGACTCTGTCTCTGAGCAGCAGGCCATGCCCACTCTGGAGGGCGGTGGATAGGGAGAGATGGAGCCAGTTTCCCGGGCTCCCAGGAGGCTAACAAGGAACCACAGATGCTGACTCTTAAGCCAGGGAGCGCCTCCCCAGCCTGGCCACCTGTGGCTGGTGAGCCGGATCCTGGGGTGGTACTTGATGAAGCTGGTGCTCTGATCAGCAGGGGCAGAGTGAAGGATCTGGTCCCCTTGCTCTTGACCCAGGGCCAACCTGGGAGCTCAGTAGCCTCGGACCAGCAGCATCTCTAAGGAGGGGCTAGGGGGATACTCAGACCATTGTGCCCTCTGAAGGCACTGATCAGAGCCCACCCTCTTGGGAGGGCCCTTGTCATTCTTCCTCCTAACTCCTCACCTTGAACCAGCCCATCCTGAAGCTGAAACGCTGCTTCCCCTTCACAGTCCAGCCTGGGGAAGCCACTCGGAGGCCACCTGGGCTCCCCCGGGGTTTCTCTGCCAGGACAGGCCGTGTAGCTGGGTGGGTGGTTACAGCCACATGGGACTCTCTGTTCTAATGGATGTGGGGATGTGACTGGAAACTCCCCGGCCCCCACAGCATATTCGACCTTCCCGCGAGTGCCCTCAGTCACGTCTCAGAAAAGCGTGCTCTGCTGGTCCAGGACTCAGCACGTCTGCATTCACCATCCCCTCGACAGGTCACCCTGATCAGCCGGGAAGAGCTCTTCCTTGCAGAAGCACGTGGCGTTTCGCCAGCACGTGCGCTCAGATCCTTCCTTAGAAGGCGGCCCTGGGACATCACAGGGTGGAGCCCCTCAGGACGCCCGGCTGGTGCCGTGGGTCTGCTCACCCTGCCTCTGAGGTTTGGAGTCGGCCCATTATCTAGGTAATTAAC
>NW_011494971.1:27918-28717 GCF_000754665.1 Bison bison bison | reverse complement strand
TTTTTTTTTTTTTTAAATCATGAGCATGGCTTCTTGATCCAGAACCTCAATCCTTCAAAATTCATCCAAAGCCAATGGCAGGTTACCCAGATATGGGCTGGGAAGCCAGACAGTCAGGGACTCACAGGCTGGTGCCTGCCCCCTTCCCGGGCCTGGGTGGAGCATGGGGGCCTCCCCTCCGGTTGGCCCTCGTGTACAAGGATTCCAGTACACCCAGGAACTTTGCGGCATCAGAGAACCTAGGAAGGGGGCCAGCAGGGCAGGTTCCCTGAAAAGGGGGCTGGGACTCCAGTGGGAGGTCAGGGCCGAGGTGGGGGTGGTCACTGAATGGAGGTGTCAGTCTCCGAGGGTCCGCTCTGGGCAGGCCCCACCTCCCAGTTCTGCAGCCCCGGCCCCAGGATAGGCACATTCTGCTCCTGCACAGATTCAGGGAGGGGCGGCCCGGGGGTCCCAGAAATGCCTCGGAAGAGGGCCTTGGAGGCCCGAAAACACCCCAGAAGAGGGCCCGGGCCGTCTGCAGGAGCCGAGCCTGAGTCCTCCGTCCGTCCTCCCAGAGGAGGAAGCAGGGAGTGCGGCCTTGTGCTCCCGCCCCTTCCCCACCGATGGCGGCTTCCGTGATCACACTTCCCTCCTGTCCACCTGTGGTCCCGGCGCCTGGGCTCGGGGGGCACACGGAGGGCAGAGCAGAGGTGCCCCCGCTTCAGAGTCACCTGGGAGCACCCACGGGCCCCTCCATCTGCCACGCCCCAGGGTGCTTCACCTGAGCGTCAGCAAGAGGCAGCGAGGCCCCCGCCACCCC
>NW_011494971.1:16765-27796 GCF_000754665.1 Bison bison bison | reverse complement strand
ACATCCTGCTGCCCACCCTTCCCCAGCAAGGCCAGGCCAGACCCTCCCCGGGGCCCAGATGAGAGGCTGCATGTCCCACCTCCTGTCAGCCCACAGATCCGGACCCCAGGTAAAGCCCAGTCAGGTCCCCGAAGCCTGTGTGCTGGGCTGCGGTTCTGTCCCGAGAGTGAGGTCCTGGGGGAGTCCCCGACTGTGCCCCCTGCAGGGTGAGAGGCATTGATTCCTGCCTAGGCAGACGACCTCTCCAGGGGTGCAGTTCCCGGGGCCTCGTGGCAAGTCCCTGCCTCTTCCAGCCGGCACCGAGGCCGTCGACAGAACCGCTGACCTTCATGGCATCAGACTGATCTTTGAACATAACCACTGACCTTTAAGGACATAAACAATGACCCCTAGGATGTCAGCTGACCTTTGAGACCTTCATGGCATCAGGCTGACCTTTGAACATAACCACTGACCTTTAAGGACATAAACAACGACCCCTAGGATGTCAGCTGACTTTTGAGGACGTAACCACTGACCTCGGGGCCTGGAAGGAGCCCCATCCCCTTGAGAGGGCCCTGCTAGCCCCTGTGGGAGGGCCTGTTCACCCCACCTGCTCCATCTGCTCCCCTGAGGGAAGGAGGTGGGAGGGCGGACAGGCCTGGGCCTGCAGCAGCGGCTGGAAGACCCTGGGGGCCCTCAACCTCCAGACTCCCAGCACAACCGCTCTGACCTCGGACCCTTCCCTGTGCTCACAGCCATTGCTTGCCCCTCTTGCGCCTCCCAGAGCCGAGGTCGCCACAGACTGAGGGCAGGGCCGGACCCGTCTTCCTGCAGCCGCTCTGGCTTAACCTGCAGGCGTGCAAGAGCCTTTACTTCTCTGCTCGAGGTGAGAGTGGAGCGTGGTCTGCTGCGGGGGAGCCGTCTTTCTCAGCCTGTTTCCCGCCCCGAACGCAGGGCTCGGTGAGCGACCTCAGGCCCCGGCAGGCGCTCACCTGGGGCAGCAGGAGGCCCCTGGCTCCCCAGGCTGGCCTGCCAGCCGCTCCCCGGGGGGCTCAGCCTCCTCGGAGACTGCACGGGCATCACCTCCCCTGGACCCCCCAGCAGACACTTACACGTGGAAGAAAGAGTAAATCTAAAGCAAAGAGAAGGAAACACTGAACAGCAGAAGTCGTAACACTGGAAATACAGTGAAACCGGAAGCACAGTGAGTGAAGGGCTTCTCCGGTAGCTCAGCTGGTAAAGAATCTGCCCGCCATGCAGGAACCTGGGTTCGACCCCTGGGTCTGAGAAGATCCCCTGGAGAAGGAAATAGCAACTCACTCTAGCATTCTTGCCTGGAGAATGCCATGGACAGAGGACCCTGGCGGGCTATAGTCCATGGGGTTGCAAAGAGTCAGACACGAGTGAGTGGCTAACACACACACACACACACACACACACACACACACACAATGGAGTAAATCAATGAAAGAGAGATGGTTCTTGGAAAATAGAAATAAAATTGACATATCTCTATGAAAAATGATTAAAAAGAGAAAACTCAAATGACTTGCAGACATAAGGCAGGCTTATGTCTTATTAAAAAGATAATAAGGGGAGAAATCTATGCAGATCAAGAAGCAACAGTTAGAACTGGACATAGAACAACAGACTGCTTCCAAATCGGGAAAGGAGTTCGTCAAGGCTGTACACTGTCACTGCTTATTTAACTTATATGCAAAGTACATCATGCAAAATGCTGGAGTGGGTGAAGCATAAGCTGGAATCAAGATTGTCGGGAGAAATATCAATAACCTCAGACAAGCAGATGACACCACACTTATGGCAGGAAGCAAGAGCCTTTTGATGAAAGTGAAAGAGGAGAGTGAAAAAGTTGGCTTAAAACTCAGCATTCAGCAAATTAAGATCATGGCATCTGGTCCCATCACTTCACGGCAAATAGATGGGGAAACAGTGGAAACAGTGACAGACTATTTTGGGTGGCTCCAAAATCAGTGCAGATGGTGACTACAGCCATGAAATTAAAAAATGCTTGCTCCTTGAAAGAAAATTTTGACCAACCTAGATAGCATATTCAAAAGCAGAGACATTACTTTGCCAACAAAGGTCTGTCTAGTCAAAGCTATGGTTTTCCAGTAGTCATGTATGGATGTGAGAGTTGGCCTATAAAGAAAGCTGAGCACTGAAGAATTGACGCTTTGGAACTGTGGTGTTGGAGAAGACTCTTGAGAGTCCCTTGGACAGCAAGGAGATCAAACCAGTCAATCCTAAAGGAAATCAGTCCTGAATACTCATAGGGAGGACTGATGCTGAAGCTGAAACTCCAGTACTTTGGCCACCTGATGTGAAGAACGAATTCATTTGAAAAGACCCTGATGCTGGGAAAGATTGAGGGCAGGAGGAGAGGGGGATAAGAGAGGATGAGATGGTTGGATGGCATCACTGACTCAATGGTCTGAATTTGAGTAAACTCTGGCAGTTGGTGATGGACAGAGAGGCCTGGCATGCTGCAGTCCATGGGGTCACAAAGAGTCGTACATGACTGAGCAACTGAACTGAACTGAACTGAACTGAAAGGGAGAGATACTACAAATAACATTAAACACATAAGTCTGACAGCTTAGGTGACATGGCCCAGTGTTTTACATGGCATAAACTACCACGAACACACTGAATGTGAACGTCATTTGAATAGCCCTGTAACTATGAATAAAGTTGAATTTATAATTAAAAGATTCTCCCCAAATTAATCTCCAGGCCCTGATGGTTTCCTTGGAGACCATTTAAACATTTAAAGATAAATTAACACCAATTCTATACAAACTCTTCCAGAAAGTAAGAGGAGGGGAGACTTCCTAATTCCTTCTATGAAGCTAGTATTACCCTGATACCAAATTGGTGCGTAACGAGGACCACAGACCCCCATCCCTCATAAACATGGACAAATTCTTACAGAGTATCAGTAAATAGAGTTCAGCAACACCCAGAAAGAATGAAAGTACAGTTTCCAGGGATGAAAGGCTAGTTCAATTTTTGAAAATGTATCAGTGTAACCTACCATACGAAGGAGTTAGAGAAGAAAAAAATCAGGTGTTCATATTGACTGATGCAGAAAAAGTGTTTGAAAAAGTCAAAAACATTCATGATAAAAATTCTCAGAAATATCAGAATAGAGAAAAACTCTCAACTTGATGAAGAATATATAAAAAGAACCCACTCTAACTTTGTACTTAATGGAGAAAAGCTAAATATTTTCCTCCTCAAAAAAGGCACAAGGTAAGGATGTCCACTCCCTAACTTATTCTTATTGTGCTGGGAGTTCCACTCAATGTTAAAAAACAAGAAGAGGAATTAAAAGGCATACAGTCCAGAAAGGAAGAAATGAAACTGCCCATGTTAACAGATGGCATGACTGTCTATGTAGAAAAATTCCAATGACTAAAAAAACCCCCCAAAACTACACAAAACAAAAAGAAAAAGAAAAGCAAGGAAACAAAAAACAAACACAAAACCTCCTAGAACTAACAGCAAGGTTTCAGATACAAGGTCAACAAAGACCAGGTGTGCCTCCATACAGTGGCAATAAACACGTGGAAACAAAAACCAAAGGTAAAATGACTTGCAAATCACAGAATGAAGGGAGAAATGAAGAAGGGAAAGGGGAGAAAGGTTAACTTGTAATAAATCTACCAAAACATGTAGAGAACTTTTACGTAAAAACTACAAAATGGTAATGAAAGGCACTGCTGCTGCTGCTAAGTCACTTCAGTCGTGTCCGACTCTGTGCGGCCCCATAGACGGCAGCCCACTAGGCTCCCCCGTCCCTGGGATTCTCCAGGCAAGAACACTGGAGCGGGTTGCCATTTCCTTCTCCAGTCCATGAAAGTGAAAGTGGATTCGCTCAGTTGTGTCCGACTCTTTGCAACCCCATGGACTGCAGCCTACCAGGCTCCTCCGTCCATGGGATTCTCCAGGCAAGAGTGCTGGAGTGGGGTGCCATTGCCTTCCCCGGCGAAAGGCACTAATTCTCTCTAAACTGATACGCAGGCTGAAGACCACTCATCAACATTCAAAGATTATGCTTGTTTTATACACATAGCCAAGGCTATTCTAACATTTATATGGAAAAGCGAAGAAAAGAAGAGAAAAGAAAAGAGAAAATGGAGGGATCTGTCTCAGCTCAAGACTTCTTAGGGAGACTGGGTGGGGTCTGCAGAGGGATAGACACACAGATCAGTGGAGCAGAAAGGGAGCCCAGACAAACCCACACGAATGTGCTCAACTGACTCACAACAAAGACACAGAAGCAATTCAGAGGAGGAAATGCAGATTTTTTTCACAAATGGCGCTAGACGAAGAAAAATAAACAGAAAAATAAACCTTGATTGAAACCTCACACCGTGTATGAAAATTAGCTCAAAATGGACCATGGACTTCAACGTGAAAGATAAAAGAGGAAGCTTTCAGAAAAAGCGTATGAGCAAGTGCTCACTGCCTTTAATATCTAGGGCTAAGCAGAGCTCTTGGGCTTCCCAGGCGGCCCTAGTGGTAAAGATCCCACCTGTCCGTGCAGGTAGACGTAAGAGACATGGGTTAGATCCTGAGTCAGGACGATTTCCTGGAGGAGGGCGCTGCAATCCACTCCAGTGCTCTTGCCTGGAGAATCCCACAGACAGAGGAGCCTGGCGGGCTACAGTCCACGGGGTCGTAAAGAGTTGGATACAACTGAGTGACTTGGCATGCAAACATGCAAGCAGAGTTCTCAGCCTGACATCAAAGGTACAGCTCATAAATGGATAAACAGATAGATTGGACTTTATCAAAATAAAAAACTTTTCTTCTATGTAAGACCTAGTTGAGAGCATGAGAAGATAAGCTAAGAACTCGGAGGAAAAAATCTACAAACCCCAGTAGAAAAAATCTACCAGTCCTGTATCTGACAAGGGACTGGTATCTAAAACATAGAAAGAACTCTCAAAACTCAACAGTTATACATTAAAAGCAGAACAAATAATCCAATTATGAAATGAGCAAAAGTCACCAAGGGCATTCCACCAAGAGGATCTACAGATGGCAAATTAGCACATGAAAAGATGTTCAACATCATTAGCCATTAGGAAAATGCAAATTAAAACCACAGTGAGGTATCACTACACATTATTCAGAATGGCTAAAATAAAAAACGCCCCAATCCGGCAGGAGGCAGAGAGATTGGATTTGCAGATGTGGCAGCTGGGAAAAGAAAAACAGAGAGCCCTCCGGACCCCACTTGGCAGCCGGAAAAACAGCAGCTAAACACGCAGTTACTGTATGACCCAGCAACTGCACTCCTGGGCGTTTATCCCAGAGGAATGAGCAGTTTGTTTCACACACAAACCTGTGCATGAATGGTATAACAGATTTATCTGTAAGAACCAAAGTGCAGGAGCAGCCCCAGATGTTCTTCAACAATAAGGCAGCTGAGACACGCCCAGACCACAGACCACTGCTCAGCCCCAGCAGTGAGGGGACCGCCTGGTAAGCATCCAGGGGCCTTTGCTCAGTGAAAAAGCCAGTCCCAGGGCTGCACATGGCGTGACCTTCCAGAAATGGGGAACTTGCAGAAATGGACAAGAGATTAGAATTTCCCAGGGTTGGGAGGTGTGGAGTGAGGGCACACGTCTGCATGTGGTAGGTGTGCAGCTGAATGTGCCTTGTGTGCACAGGTGTGCACAGTTGTCTGTGTAGGGATGTCTGAGTGCATGTGTGTGCACACAGGTGTGCCCAGGTGTGAGTGTGCATGCACTGTGTGTATACAGAATGGCACAGATATTCACCCCTGGGCCACCGGTCTACCCCACTCCTGGTGCCTGGCCCAAGGTGGGTGACTTCTCTGTTTCCTGGAGCCAAGTGCTTTCTGGTAAAATCCATGTTTGAAATGGCTCTGGGAACGGGGTGGTGGACTCAACTTGGAGAGTGTTCACTTTATACAGCATCTCTGTAGAGACTGTCTTTGTCAGTCACTTGTGGAAGCCTGTTCTTGGATTTAAGGAAAAGTAAAGTGAGCTCGCGTCTCCTGCTTCAACTCCTGCATCACCACCTACATCAACACTTGCATCTGCTCCTGCATCAGCTCCTGCATCTGCTCCTGTATCAGCTCCTGCATCTGCTCCTGCATCTGCTCCTGCATCAGCTCCTGCATCTGCTCCTGCATCTGCTCCTGCATCAGCTCCTGCATCTGCTCCTGCATCAGCTCCTGCATCAGCTCCTGCATCTGCTCCTGCATCAGCTCCTGCATCAAGGGTCAGCATGTGTTTTTTAAATAGAGGACTCTTCTGTGCACTGTATTTAGAATATACCTTGATTAACTGAAAATTGTGTTTTGTACAACTTGTCAGAACAACAGCAATCAGCCGAGCAGAGCCCACGGTCACCAGCTCAAACAGCCGGTCTCCCCGGCCCCAAGTCTGCTGGACAAGCTGCCACTTGCGTTCTGGAAATGAGAACGTAGGAAGGACGGCATCGCCCGCCATGTCAGAACGGGACTGTCTCAAGTCTCCCTTTCATGCTTCTGAAAACCAGTGGAGACACATCTTTCATGATCAGAGGGCTGACTCACGCCAACCCAGGCAAAGAAGACCCAGCAGGTCTTCACACAGAGGGTCCCTGGGGTGGCCTTGGGGGTTCCTGTCGGTAGCAACACCCATAATGCTGTTGTCCGAGGTGAGCTCTGAGTGGGGCCGTGCCCAGTGCCGAGTCCACTCAGTGTCCACACGGGCCAGGAGCCACATCCCACAACGCCTACCTCCCCTGCAGGGAAAGCGGGGCTGGGACAGCCCACGGGGGCCCTGCGCTGGGGGAGGGCATCTCCCGGTTGCCGGGGTCCAGCTGGCCCTGGGCTGACACTGACGAGACAGCTGGCAACAGCATCCGGGGGACCGTGGCTCAGCCAGCCGTGAGCAGAGTGGGAAGGACAGGGCCAGGGTTTTCAAGGAAAGCTGGGGGGTGCTGTTTAAAATCCAAGAGTGAGACATGCAGCGACAGAGCGAGCCCTGCAAGCCAGGCCAGCACCAGCACCGAAGTGTCAGTGCGCAGAGGCCACAGCCCACTCCTGACCCTGGCCTGATGCGGGCTGGGCTTCTCCAGGAGTGGGGGCCTTCCTGGGGAAGCAGGGGGTGGGCCTAGCCTGGCTCATCAGTGGTACCGAGGGAACCTGCCCTGCAGAGCAGGTCCCAGAGAAGTGTCCATGGTGCTCCCGCATAGACAGAGGGCAGGGCCAGGCCCCTGGGGCTGGGGGCAGGTGGTCACTCCTCATGAGAATGGAAACTGGCTCGTGTGAACTTGTCCCCTCCACTGTCCACTGACCCTCACCTCCCGTCCAGCCTAGGTGGGCACTGGGCAGGGCTGGGGTGAAAAGAACCCGGATGTGCGCAGTGGACATCCATCAGCATTTTGACAGACACGATCCTTGATTTCTCGTCTGCGTGATGAAGCTGGAGGCCTGGTGGTCAGCTACTCGGGTTTCATCAATTTTGATGGACAAGTTACATCATTGCGCAGAGCACGGCTCAGCTAGGAGCTGGGCCAGGACTTCTGGAAACGTGTTCCAAGTAATGAGCTGTCATGGTCATTCACATTTGTTTTATTCTTTCGGCAGCAAAGACGTTACCCTGGACTAATTTCCTGCAGAGACAGGCCGACAAGGCTGGGATGGTGGGAGAAGCCCCACAGGTCACGGAGTCGGATGCCTCCCTGCATAGCTGGCCGCAGGCGGGCGAGGGGGAGCCAGCTCCTTGGGCACAGGCTGGAGCCCGGCCTCTCCCAGGCCTCAGGGGTTTCTTTCCATCCCTGGGAAAATCAGGAATACTGACAGCGCTTCTGTACACACACTCTTAAAGGTGGCTCATTATACAGAAACCTAACATAACCTAGCATGGCCACCAGCATGGCCAGAGCGTGTGGACCCAGCCTCAGGTCAAAAGTGCAAAATCACTGCCACCCCTCCTCCGGCGCCTGCTCCTCCTCCACCACCCCCTCCTCCTCCTCACTGTGTGGAGAGGGAGGGTCCCAAAAAAAGAGGAGCCAGCCCCACCCCACCCTGGTCCGTCCACGAGTCTGGACACGGCGTTCCTCCACTGGCATTCTAGGCCCGGAGGCCCCCTCCTGACACGAGCTCACATCTGGCCAGTTTAGGGATTGATCCCCAAAGGCCACCCTCTGGCTGTGCGAGACCCCCGTGGGGACTGGAGGCTCAGCCGCCGTGGGAGCTGTGGGCAGACACCAGGTGCTGCCGGCTGGACGGGCCATACGCTCCGCCCTGGTCTCCCGGGACTGTTCTCTTCTGCCCCGGGCCCCGGGCACCAGGCAGACGGACACGCTGCCCACGGGGCTCGGGTCCAAGGCCACAGTCAGAGAGCACGTTTCTGTGGGGTCTGAGTTCTTTGTTCTCCCGAGGAGATACACACAGAAAAAGCTCAACCAGCTCTGGAAGAAGCACAGTGTATAATTCCGTTCTCCAAAGCTGTTATTAATTAGGACCCCCAGGAGCCACATCCAGCTGGAAGCAGCTGTGGCCGGACCTGCAGCCTCGGTTCCACACGGCTTCCACTCCAACAGCCCCTGCTGCAAAGATGACACTCTTCCCCCAAGATGTGCTGGTTTATTTTTATACCCAAAAGTGCTCTGAAAGAGGACATTTTATTGTTTTGAAGATCTCACCTAATTGTGTTCATCTCAGTGATAACGTTTCTTAAGGTTTTTAATTTAAAAAGCCATGCAACTCATTTATTTTATAAATACAAAACCACTCAAGCCCCAGATGTATTTAAATGAAAAAGAATCAGCGTCCCTGATTGGCCTCATAATTCAGCATGGCTTAGAAAGTTTCAAATGCTGTGAATTTTCACATCAGAAGGACAGTTAATAAACAGATAACACAGGCTGTTTGATGCTGAGCTCTGCAGAAGCTCATTTTAAACTCAAGGCAGCACATGACCCAACTTGTGTCGGCAGCAGGTTTATAAGCTCTGTGCCTCGTGTCGACAGCTTGGTGTGCACAGTCACTCTCCATTACAAGAGAGAGTCCCTCAAAAAGTTAAACCTAGAATTACCATGCGGCCCAGCAATGCCAATCCTGAGCACACATCAGAGAAGCGAAGAGAGGAGTTCAGACAAGCCTGCGCCGCTTGATCCACAGGGGCCAAGAGTCAGGAAGAGCACTGATGCTCGTTAACGGATGAGAAGGAACAGGCGAGACGCGGTCCATCCACCCCGGGATGCAACTCAGCCGTGAGGTGCAGTGAAGCCCTGAGCCTCATATGACACCGACGGACGCTGGAAACACTGTGCCCGTGGAAGAGACCAACCGGGGCAATGTATTATGTGAGTCCTTGCTACACAGAGTGTCCAGAAGAGGTAAATCCAGAGAGACAGAAAGCAGATTCCTGTTGTCGGGCTGGAGGATCAGGGAGGGGAGCTGCCGCTGGCCGGGGCCACCTCCAGGGATCAGAGGATCCAGGAGGCAGAGCGCACACACTGACATGCAGTGCTGACCGGAGCTGCCCCTGGAACCTCACGGAAGGGGGTGCACACAGTGGACACGCACTAATGCCCAGATGCCCCCCGGAACCCGCCAGCAAGGGCTGGGAGAGCTGGATCAGAAATCCGGTCAGAGGGGAGGGGAGTGTCTTCAGGGCAGACCCAGAGGGAGGCTTGCCCGAGCAGGCCAGGAAAGCAGGCATGCGTGAGCCCTGGGACACCCCAGCCAACTCCTCCCGCCAGGACCCAGGGACAAGCCCCCTCCAGGGCGGCCGTGAGCCCTGGGACACCCCAGCCAAGTCCTCCCGCCAGGACCTGGGGACAAGCCCCCTTCAGGGCGGCCTGTTGAAGGGGTGGGGAAGGTGGGGAGGCCGCTTCCCTCCGACCAAGGCGCTGACTGGGCCCTTCCTCACCATGAGGGACATCACAGAGAGCTTCCTGTCTCATCTTCCTTTCAAGGGTTGCCTGTAATCAGCGCATCACACTGAGGCTGAGACAGGAGGACCAGGAACGCTCCGACCCTTTCAGCTGGGAGTCCCCAGAATCTCTCCTTGAGAAGCCCAGGTATTTCACTGCAGAGGTTACCTTAAGGGTGCCTGGATTCTGAGGGAAAGAGAGGTAGATGCGATGGCCATGGGCAGCGGGCATGCCGCCCGGGGGGGAAGCAGGCGGCCCTGCCAGGCCGGGCCCACCTCTCGGCCTTGTTCCCCAAGGGACGCACCGACCCGGTAATGACGCTGCGGCTCTTCCGCTCGAAGCCGCCGTGGCTCAGCCCTGACTTGGACAGGCAGGAGCGCCAAGGGCTGGGGCTCAGGCAGCCCCTCGCCCAGAGCCAGGTGAGGCCCCCAGGGGAGACCCTCCCCCTCTGTGGTCCTCGAGAGCTGGCGCTGGGCTGCGGGGGTACCTGGAGGGAGCAGGGACTGTGGACCAACAGACCCCAGGGACCCCAGGCAGAGTCCTTCCTGTCGACTCAGGCCACGGGCACTGTGGGGGCCGAGCGCCCGGGGGAGGGTCCCAGAGCCCAAGGCCACCGGGGGCTCTCTGTGCCCAGTGACCGCCCAGGGTGAAGGGAGACGCCGGCCACACGGCCCGAGTCCTCTGGTTTTAGGCCCTGACGAGGGTCTTGGGTTTTTCAGGCCGCTGGTTCCAAGAGCTGGGCTACACGATGCCCCTGGTAAGGATGCGTGAGCTTCGTGGGTGAGGACGGGGGTCCTGTGAGCCCAGGGGTGCGGTAGTTAAGGGGGCGGAGCCTGGCGGCAGTCGGCAGGGCACAGGGATCCCAAGGACCTGAGCCCTGCCCGGGACGCACCCCCACCTGCCTGGGCACCCGCACCCCCACCCGGCTGTCTCCAGCCCTGTGTGCCCAGCCCCTGGGAGGCCTTGGGCAGCCCCCAGTGCGCCCCTGGCTCTCCCCTCCGAGCTCCCCACCCTGTTCCTCCCTGGTCCTCCTGGCGCCCCTGGGGCTGGCGGGACCCTCCCCAGTACGTGTCCAGAGATGCAGCCGACTCTGAACAGGGCCTTGGAGCTCCCTGT
>NW_011494971.1:12969-16507 GCF_000754665.1 Bison bison bison | reverse complement strand
GTTTTCTGCGTGTCGGCTCCTCCCAAAGCTGAAGACCTGTCCAGCCTCTGCAGGGCCGGCCCGGCCGGCTCCTCGGGACGTGAAGTTGGTGTGGGTTTCCCCTGCCCAGATGCGTCTCCTGGAACTGAGCCCTTCCAGCTCCATGCGTGACCTTTGGAGCATCAGAGGGGCAGGCTGTAAAAGTGTCCCAGCTCCAAGTCTGAGGAGGAGGGCGGGGGCGGCTGAGACCCCAGGGGACTTGGCCCTCCACACCTAAACACTAGCACCCTGTCCAGATCCTCTGGGGTCACCAGGCCCCACCACAGGAACTGCGCTTTCCCCAAAGTCAGGGGAAGAGCAGGCCTGGGCCCCAGAACTGAGTGAGGGACCCGGTGGGCGGGGGCGATCCTGGGATCCAGAGGAGCCAGCCGGCCTGCAGCACTGTCTCCACCTGGACTGTTCCAGAGGGGCCTGTGCCGTCCACTCTCTGCTCTGCAAGCTCAACCCCCGTCACTGCCCAGTGGACGAAGAAGGTTCCCGAGAGCCTCCCTCACCAGACTCCAGCAGCCTCGCCTGCAGACCAGCTTCACTGAGCAGTCCGACCCGTGTCATCACCCCAGAAGCAGTGAAGGGCCCCCTGGACAGCCTGGGCGCCCACGGGACCCAGGAGATCACCTGCCCGGGAGTCCCAGCCAGGCCTCGGGAGCCTGGGCGCCCACGGGACCCAGGAGATCACCTGCCCGGGAGTCCCAGCCGGGCCTCGGGAGCCTGGGCGCCCACGGGACCCAGGAGATCACCTGCCCGGGAGTCCCAGCCGGGCCTCGGGAGCCTGGGCACGAGCCGGCCGCTAGCACAACCCCGGCTTCCTGGGGGCCCACCCCCCACCTCCACCCAGAGCTGCGGCCAAACCCAGCCCAGCCAGGCCAGGGGCCCCGCGCCCAGGGAGTGGTCCTCCAGTCAACAGGACGGGCTTCCGGCCCCAGACTGGCCCAGGCATCCCTCACGAGAGCCACACAGCTCCCCTGCAGACCCTCGAGAGCCACACAGACGGCCAGCCCGCTTCCATGAGGGTGGATTCTGAACTGGGAAGAAATCCCTTCCTTTGATGAGGCGTGCCCCCACTTCTGCCCTCCACAGCAGGGAGGCTCCCGATGAGAGACCCTCCCCCACCGCCACCCCCGCCGCGGTCTCAGCCACGGGGACCTTCTCTGAGTCGCCCTGCGCCGTGGCCTCCAGGGGCCAGGAACCCTTCACAGGCTGCTTGGAACGGAGGAAACGTGGCCCGAGGGCTGGGGTCACTGCAGGGCGTGTTCACAGCTATTTTAAACTGAATGGCAGGTACTTTCTATAGAAGGAACAGGGGTTGACTCTTCTCTTGCTCCATGGTTTCTGCCACTAATGGTGAAATCTGTCTTCAAAAATCTAATAAAACTCAGTAATAAAGCTTTGGTAGATTATATATTTATAGCTTTCTGGGTTAGAACTCTTCAGAAGCTGGCTGGCCGGTTGGGTTTGTTACCAGCTACACAGTAACCTTTACGAGGCGTCTGTCACAGGAAGGGGCCAGGTTCTCACACCTCGGGCTGGACGCACCAAGCATTCCTGGGACCCGCTGTCTATGGGGGGCTCACTTTAACCACACGCCGTTACTCAGACACTCCTGCAGCCCCGAGTGCACTCCAGCACCTGGATCCAACCTCCAGGGCCCGGGGAGGGGTCTCGCGGGCCCGGGGAGGGGTCTCGCAGGCCTTGGGGTCTGTGGGCACTCGTGCTGAGCAGGGTCGGCCAGCGCTGGAGTGGCTTCCTCAGGAGGTTGGGCTGGTCCCTGAGAGTCCCCAGCTGCCTGCCCTCCCTGGGGTCCCCTGGACGACCCCCCTGGCCTGACAGCACCAGCAGGGCAGGTGACGGGAGGCAGGTCCAGAATCAGCTCACGGCCACACTCACCCCCCAGGGGACACACGGACGTTTGCGGGAAGGAGGCAGTCAGCCTGGCGCCCTCTGCAGCCTGCGGGGCAGCTCAGGACAGGGGTACGCTCACCTACGGGCATGGGGGTCCAGGTGGTGCTGGGGATGGGCAGTCCTGCTTCCCCCGCCTGCCCTCCCAGCAGGGCTCCCCAGCCCAGGGTCCTTGGCGGGGGCCCCCAGGCTCACAGGACGCCCGGGGCCTGCTCCTCAGCGGTCACAGCTCGGCGCTCTTCCTGCTGGTTCTCTGAGGCCCCGATGCCCCTTCCGTCCCCCCAGCTCCCTGCTGGGCACAGGGAGCCGGCCGAGCCCACACGCCCTTGGCCAGAGACCAGCAATGGACCGCTATTTCCAGAAATCTTAAATAGTCACAGCGTCCAACAGGAGTGAGGGCCTCCCGAAACCCCCTGGAGTTGCTCCTGACAGGGGTGACTGGCACCATCAGGAAGAAAGGCCTACACCCCCAAACCCAGTCCTGCAACAGCTTTTCAGAATGCTGCAAGAAGGACTGGATGATCTGGAGACGATCGAGCTGTTGAAGAGAACCTGGGCCCGGCTGGGCGAGGGTGGGGGACAGTCTGATCCCAAGAGATGACAGTGAGGCTCCCACGGCGTTTAGCCCTTTAGCCCGTCAGAGCACCTGGGCCTCTCAGGTGGAGGGAACTGGCTCCCGGCGGCAGGCAGCCAGGAGGACCTGACCTGGGGCTGCTCCAGGGCTGCTCAGGGAGCCCCTGCCCCCGCGCCCCCAGCCGCCTCGTTTTCAGCTCCTCACTGAAGTGCTGAGGCCTTAGATGTCGACGGCCGGACGACAGCGACAAGACGAGGGAAGAGACCTTCCCAGGGGACGTCTGTGGAACCAGCTTCATCTTCTCCTCTCCACGCCACGGGGAGGACCAGCTGCTTGGAGACCGAGCCTGGCTCCCCGAGGTGTGGGAAGCCTTCCACAGAGGAGCCCTGAAGCGGGCAAAGGCTGATTTAAAGTGACTTTTGATTGTCACGAAGCCTTTTCGGATTTTGGTTTTGGAAGGCTGGGCCCCTGGGGACCACAGCTGCTGACACGTGGATTCACATCATCTGATCGATGTGCCAGCGGCGCCCCGAACCTCAGCAGCGCTCGTCCCTCATCCTGCCACTGCCCCATCCACCCAGTCCACCCGGATCCTGGTCTACACTGCCTCATCCACCCAGTCCACCCGGATCCTGGTCTGCTCTGCCTCATCCACCCAGGTCCACCCGGATCCTGGTCTGCTCTGCCTCATCCACCCAAGTCCACCCGGATCCTGGTCTACACTGCCTCATCCACCCAGGTCCACCCGGATCCTGGTCTGCTCTGCCTGGTCCACCCAGTCCACGCGGATCCTGGTCTACACTGCCTCATCCACCCAGTCCACCCGGATCCTGGTCTACACTGCCTCATCCACCCAGGTCCACCCGGATCCTGGTCTGCTCTGCCTCATCCACCCAGGTCCACCCGGATCCTGGTCTGCTCTGCCTCATCCACCCAAGTCCACCCGGATCCTGGTCTACACTGCCTCATCCACCCAGGTCCACCCGGATCCTGGTCTGCTCTGCCTCATCCACCCAGGTCCACCCGGAT
>NW_011494971.1:11868-12070 GCF_000754665.1 Bison bison bison | reverse complement strand
GTCAGCGGCTGCCTCTGCAGGAGCTGGTACAGACCACCCATCACCGCGAGGGGCACCAGCTGGCGCCTCAGCTCCGGCCACATGCACACGTGGCTGCAGCCCCCACGTGATGCACAGGTCGGGGGTCTGAAGCCGCCGCGCTGGACACCGTCCTGTTTCCTTTGACCGTCGCTGGCGCCAGCGACGGTCAAAGGAAACAGGA
>NW_011494971.1:11390-11768 GCF_000754665.1 Bison bison bison | reverse complement strand
CTACACTGCCTCATCCACCCAGGTCCACCCGGATCCTGGTCTGCTCTGCCTCATCCACCCAGGTCCACCTGGATCCTGGTCTGCTCTGCCTCATCCACCCCAGCTCCACGCGGATCCTGGTCTGCTCTGTCTCATCCACCCAGGTCCACCTGGATCCTGGTCTGCTCTGCCTCATCCACCCAGGTCCACCCGGATCCTGGTCTGCTCTACCTGGTCCACCCCAGGTCCACCCGGATCCTGGTCTGCGCTGCTCGCAGTCGGGTGGGGAGGAGGTGTCTGGGGAGCCCTGTCTCCAGCCCCACGTGGAGCAGATGTGGGAAGAGGGAGGTTGTTCTATACAGTTGGGGCTGAATTGAACAACCTCCCTCTTCCCACATC
>NW_011494971.1:1532-11214 GCF_000754665.1 Bison bison bison | reverse complement strand
CCACATGCACACGTGGCTGCAGCCCCCACGTGATGCACAGGTCGGGGGTCTGAAGCCGCCGCGCTGGACACCGTCCTGTTTCCTTTGACCGTCGCTGGCGCCAGCCACCCCAACCCGCCCTCAGCCTCGGGGAGCTCCTGCTGCACTCAGACCCCCATACCCTCTGCCCCGGGCCACGCCTGTGCCCCTCCCATTCCCACCACAACACTGGGGGGCTTAAGTACCTTTGGAGGAATTTAGACAGTGAGGCTCTGTGTGTGGTGTGTAAGCTGTGAGTGCGGTATGTGAGTGTGATGTGTGGTGTATGACTGTGTAGGGTGTGAGTGTGGTATGTGTGTGATGTGTGGTGTATGAGTGTGCAAAGTGTGAGTGTGGTGTGTGAGTGTGAACTGTGTGGTGTGTGAGTGTGTAGGGCATGGGTGTGATGTGTGAGTGTGTAAGGTATGGCGTGTAAGGTGTGGGTGTATTGTGTGTGTAAGGTGTGAGCATGGTGTGAGAAGTGTGGTGTGTGTGAAAGGTATGGATGTGTACAGCATGACATGTGGTATGTGAGTGTGTAAGATATGGGTGTGTAAGGTGTGAGTGTGGTGTGAGTGTGTAAGGTGTGAGTGTGGTGTGTGAATGTGTAAGGTGTGACTGTGTAATGTGTGAATGTGGAGTGTGGTGTGTGAGTGCAAGGCGTGAGTGTGCAAGGCACGAGGTGCAAGGCGTGAGTGTGGTATGTGTAGGGCATGCCTGTGTAAGGTGTGAGCATGGTGTGTGAGTGTGAAACAAGGTGTGTGAGTGTGTAAGATTTGGGAGTGAGTGTGGTGTGTGTGTGAGGCATGAGTGTGTAATGTGAATGTGAAGTGTGAGTGTGTAAGGTATGGGTGTGTATGGTGTGAGTGTGGTATGTAAGGTATGAGTGTGCAAGGCATGTGTAAGGCATGAGTGTGTAAAGTGTGTGTAACGTGTGAGCATGTTATGTGAGTGTGAAGCATGGCGTGTGAATGTGTAAGGCATGAGTATGGTGCATGAATGTGTGGTGTGTGTGACGTGTGAGTGTGTGAGGTGTGAGCATGTAAGGTTGACTGTGTAAGGTTTGGGTGTGTACAGTGTGACTGTGGTGTGTGTGTAAGGTGTGAGTGTGTGGGGTTTGGGTGTGTGAGGTGTGGGTGTAGTGTGAGTGTGTAAGGCGTGAGTGTGTGAGGTGTGTGCTTGGTATATGGGTGTATTATGTGTGAGTGCAGTGTGAGTGTATAAGCTGTGTGTAAGATTGAGTGTGTAAGCTGTGAGTGTGGCATGTGAATGTGAAGTGAGGTGCATGAGTGTGTAAGGTGTGAATGTGGTGCATGAGTGTGTAAGATGTGAGCGTGGTGTATGAAGTATGGTGTGTGGGGGGCGTGAGTGTGTAAGGTATGTGCGTATGGTTTAGTGTGTAAAGTGTGAACGTGGTGTGTGTGTGAACCGTGGTGTGTGTGTAAGGCATGAGTGTGTAAGGTGTGGGTGTGACACGAGTGTGTGAGGCATGAGTGTGTACGGTTGAGTGTGTAAGCTGTGAGCATGGTGTGTGAGTGTGAAGTGAGGTGTGTGTGTAACGTGTGAGCATGGGCACACGCACAGACAGAACCTCCCGTCCGTGTGGCCCCCAGGCCCGCTGGCCTCCCTGGTCTCGGGGTCCCTGTGGCGCCCCGCAAGGCACCGGCCGCTGGTTCCTCACCGCCTTGGCCCGGCCGCCGTGAGCGGTTGCAGAGACGGCAAAGCGAGCCTCGACCTCCGCGGAAGGAGAGGAAGAGGAAGCCGGGGTCTAGCCCGGAGCTCAGTCCCAGCCCCTCCGGTGGACCAAACCGACCCCGTGACCTGGCGCCGGGCCCCCGCTCCTCCCTGTTCCTCCCCAGCTTGGCAGGAACTGTGCCCTTTGAGCCCGAAGTGCCCGTGGACGAGTTACAGAGGCCACGGGCGCTCTGCAGAGGCTCACTGGCCAGCGGGCGACGTGGCGGCTTCTTCTTCAGAACCTGTTACTACAGCCTCCTGAGAAGGTGCGTTTGACCTGCCGGCCCTGGCCTGGGTGGAGAGGCGGGGGTCCTGCAGCACTGCCCCCCACGGCGGCCCCGGGGCCTGCCAGGCAGCACGGGGCTCACGGCCGGGACCCTTGCTCACAGCCGGGACCCTCGCTCACGGCCGGGACCCTTGCTCACGGCCACATGGTCCCGCGTGGCACTGCCCTGCCCACGGGCACTTGGGTGAGGCCGCGTTCAGAGGCCAAGGACTGGCCCTTCCAGCCCTGCCCCCACAGCATCCTGGCCCATGACGCCCACCCTCCCCGCTCAGCCAGTGCCCACTCATGGTCTCCCTGAGCCAGGACCCCTCACCCAGCCCTGCTCGGCAGGCTCGGCCCCCGGGGGTCTTTCTGAAGAGGGGGGCCGGGAAGGCTCCCTCCTGGAGCAGGTGACACCCCGTCCCATGCCTGGGGGAGAGGCTCAGAGAAGAACCTGCGTGACCTCCGACCCTTCCTCCTCCCAGTGGCCACCCCCAGGCCTCCTGGCCCTGCCAAGCTCCCCTGAGTCTGGGAATGGGGCCTGATCCCATGCAGCTCCGGGTCCCCCGTGCAGCTGACGTCCGGTTTGCAGGGGCTGGTTTTCTGTCTGAGGGGGTGTCCAAAAGCAACGCCCCCTCACAGACTTCGCAGGACTGACACCCACCGGTAATGGACTTACTTTTCCCGAATGTCTCCTTCCTGCAGAAATAAAATGAATTCCACACGCAGAATAAAATTTTCATGCACAGCTTTTTATCAGGTTGCGAGTCAGCGAGATGAAGGATGCGAGCCAGCGAGATGAAGGATGGCACTGTGCCCGAAGGCAGTGCCGTGGAGACCGTGCCCCAGGGGCTGTGGGGCGTCGGTCCCGGGGCTGCCTGAGGACGCTGGCAGGCAGCCAGGACGGTGCCCGCCAGAGCTGGGCATCCGCACGGCCCAGCGGCTCAAACACAGCGACCCCTGAAATCTGTAGAAAGTCGGCTCCTGCCCTCGTGAAGTCCCGGCACGTGCAGAGCCGTCTGGAGTTCCCAGGGCATCCGGTGCCCGTGGCGTCACCGGGGTTACGCGCTCCCACCACATGGGACCCACCACGGAGATCCAAGTCTCCCAGAGCCACCAGTGCAGCCCTAAGCCCCCCGCGCTGGGCCTCCAGCTGCCCCCAGCTCACCAGCCACCCTTGGCGTGAGCCCAGCCCCCCTGCGGAATGCTCCCCCAGGGAGGGGAATGCTCCATCCTGCGGGATCAGGACCCAGGGGTCAGGAACCCCGCCTGGGCCCTCAGACCCCGGGGCCGGCTGTGGCTGTGACAGCTGCTCCTCCCTGAGCCTACGCCCGATGAGGAACGTGCCTGGTACCCTTGGAGGCCTGAGGAATGAGGGCATTTGAGGAGCTTCCACCTGAGGTCACAGGTCCTGACATCTGCAGACAGGCTGGGTGTTCACATCTCTTCCCCAGGGCAGGGCGGGCAGGGCAGGCCAGCAGCCCAGAGCTGCCGGCACGGGCGCCCAGCGGAGGGAAGGGCCCAGGCTCCCCGTCGGGCAGAGCCTGACGCATCGACCTGCAGCAGGTCCCGTGGGAGAATCGCCTGGCCACGGGACCCTAGGGACCGTGAGGACAGAGTCGTGGCCAGAGGCCTGTCTTGAGTGGAGCTCAGGAACATTCCAGTCATTTACAAAGGCCAATAGTTTCCTTCTTCAGGCGGCCCAGCCTTGCTCAGGGCCCGAGGGGCGCTTGGGGAGGCCAGCTGACCTCAGGGGACCCTTCCACCTGAGGGCCATCTGCACAGGACCAGCGCCGCCCTGGGGTGCGGGGGCCCTTCCCTGCCGCAGGGTCAGGCTGGGCTCCACCCACAGAGCCTCAGTGCCTCTGGACCACAGGGTACCGCTCACACTGTGGGTGGGGCAGCGGGGGCCGGGGTGAGGGCCCCGTCTTGCTGCACACGTGGGCTCTGCAAGTCCCCCCACCCCTGAGACCCGTCTTACAGCAGCGGCCTCACCTGCATCCGGGGCCTTGCTGGACCCCGCCGGCTCCCTGACCTTTCTGGCCCGGGTCTTGTGCCCACACCCAGCCCCCCGCTCCCCCGATGTCCCAACTCACTGTGGTTTCATCAGGTGGTTTCGTCTGTGGCCAGTGCTCCCACCGCCTCCCCTTCCTCAGAGTCCGAGGACAGAGGGAGGTGGGGGGAAGCCAGCGGCCGGGGGTCCTGTCTTTCCTGGAGAGGCCAAGACTAGACAACTCATGGAGCGTAACAACACCTGACAAGTCTTATTTTTTAATGTGTCCACTCAGGCTGCAAAAGGGCCTTATGTAACCCAGGCTGGTGTGCTTACTAAATTAGGTGAACCTTAGAGAGGAGAGGGAGGCGGGGAGGGGAGAGACAGGGAGAGACAGGGAGCGAGGGAGGCGCCTCCAGGGCTGGGCCTGCACAGGCCCTTGGCCACCTGTCAACAGTGTCCCCCAGGGGTGGGGTCACCCTGCTGGTGACAGTCAGGGTCCCCCAGGGGTGGGGTCACCTCTGCCTGTGACGCCCCTGACTCTTGGGGAGAGCTCTGTCCCAGCCAGCTGGGCTCACCCTGCTGCTCCTGGGGTGGGGGGAGCCTGTGAGTGGAGCTGGGCAATTCCTGGTGGGGCCGCTTCTCTGTCTGAAGTTGGGGAAAGCCTCTGGCACCCAGTGGGCTTCTGGTCATCGGTAGCCAAGCTGGTGCGGCCCTTCTGAGGCGACGGCCTGCAGGTGGCTGGGCCTTTGTCCCTGACGGAGGAGCTGGACATCTGGTGGGCTGGGGCCCAGTGAGGGGTTGTGCCTGAAGGTGTCACAGGCAGCAGACCCCCAGGTCTCGGTCAGCGCCCCTTCAAGGCCAGGACGGATGGGCAGGGCTTGCACCCTAGTGCTTCAGCCGGAGTCTTGGCCCCAGATGGCAGCTGAAACAGGCCACGACCCTCCACGGGATGGGCTTGGTCACCACCGAGACGTGGTGCCCCGAGTCCAGCCCAGCCCACAGCCTTGTGTGCCCAGCTCCCCCAAAACACACGCCACTGGAGCAAAAGAAATCACTCAACCTAAAAATAAAGAGAAAATGACTTTCATAAATGAACAGAGCAAAACAGTATCAAGTGGCTTAACATACAGCTTATTGGAGCCTCAGAAGTCGAGCAGAAAGACACTGGGGCGGAAAAAATGTGAAGACACAAAGGCCAAATTTCTTAAACTTGATGAAAAACATAAATTTACAAACCCAAGAAACCTGGCAGGGTAATACCAAGGCCATGCTCCATAGGCCCCAGATTAACCAATTATTGTACTCAATCAACCGAATAATTAATTATGCTAATTGTTTAAATTATGGTACGATTCAGGTTTGACTTTTCCAAGCCAAGTAACTGGAGTTCTATTTTTTCTGAGCTGCTGACACAGGTACGTGATGAAGTAACATACACTCTTTCCTGTTTGGCTAGTGAACTGTCCGAGGCTGCCCTCTTGGCTAATACCTCTGGCTGCAGAGTTTATAGATTTTCACTGTAATTGTAGAGTTTGCAGTGGTCAGGTCCCTTCCAACAAAGTTCAAGAACAGTTTTTCTTGATGTTTCCCCCAGGAAAGGGAGTCTCCAGCTTCTGCTCTATGGGCACCTGGTCTTCTGGAGGGTGCAGAGGCACAGAGGCTTGGGGGCCTGAGGGGAAGAGGCTTTGAACCCTGCATCCGTGCCTGACAGCCAGACTGAGTCCTGACGGGGCGTCCCTCTCGGGAGACAGGGAGGCAGCCGGGCTCCTGAGAAGCGGCGCGTCTGTCCGGCGTCAGGGCTCAGGGAGTGACGAGAGTTCTGTGGAAACAGAGGGGCAAAGCTCGGCCACTGGAGCACAGACCACAAACCCGGTTTCCGGGTCTGCGAGCGGTGGTGGCTCGGAGCCCCGCTCGAGGCGGGGCGGACGCAGCCCCCTGGCAGGTTCTTCTGCTGCAGCGCACTGTCTCCGACAGCATCACGGGGTCCTCGCGCCCTGAGAGGCCCGCCCAGAGCAGGTGGGAGGCTTACCACGCGTCAGCTCCCGCGTGTGGAGAGGGGCGGTCAGGTTCTCAGCGACTGCAAGCCAGAAACGTGGAAGGGAAGCTGCGAACACTGGTTTGGAGAGCCATGGGCAGACATTTGGGGAAACATTTGGGATTTGGGGGTCGGTCCAGTTTGCAGGGAGATGACGAAACCTCGCAGACACAGGCATACAATTGTTTTCTACTGAAACACAGTTTTCAGTAAAACCAGAACCCATCTTCACCAAGGATTATCACAGTGAGACTAATTTGTTTGCAAAATAAGTCTCGTCTCATTGAACTTGGCCCAATTATTGACACAAGTGCAGCAAGAACAGTGGTTCTTTGCACAACCTCAACTCGACATGAGCTTTAGCAGCATCAGGGAGCTTTACTGGGTCTGTGAAGGCAGTGATGAGAAATCTCAGATCAGACAGTTAAAAGCCTCTCCAGGGACTTCCCTGGAGGTCCAGGGGTTGAGACTCCTCGCTTCCACTGCGGGTGGTACAGGCTCCAGCCCCGGTTGGGGAACTTAAGATCCTTCATGTCGTGCGGTGCAGCCAGAAAAGTAAAAACCTGTCCAGGTTAGGAAGCCAAGCCAAGGACTCACCCAGGTGTGTCCTATTATAAGTAGAACAATTTTTTGTTTAATTTATATAAATCTCTATATTGCCATGAACATAAGAATATTCAGTAAGAGTTTCTGAATTCTGGAGGGATCAGGCCGGGAGGGGTTCTCCTGGTGGCTCGGTGGTAGAGAATCTGCCTGCCAATGCAGGATCCATCCCTGGGTTGGGAAGATCCCTGGAGGAGGAAATGACAACCCGCCCCAGTATTATTGCTGGAGAACCCCGTGGACATTGGAGCCTGGCGATCTACGGCCCCCATGGGGCAGCAAAGACTCAGACACAACTGAGAGACTGAGCATGCAGGCAGGGAGACAGGGAAATGTTTCGTTTCTTTTTATACAAAAGCATGCTTTACCAAATTGCTGTAAGTTACAGATAAAAAAAAAGAGAGAGAAAAGAGATTCTGCAGATCTGGAGGACTAAATATCAAAGACCCAACAACATGTCAAAGAAAAAGTTATAAAAATTATAATCGTCCTCATCAGCTCATTCAACTAATTCTTTTTTAAAAGTATTTATTTACGGGGCTGCACCAGGCTTTAGTTGCAGCGCGTGTACTCCTAGCTACGACGTGGACAATCTAGCTCCCTAACCAGGGATCGGACACTGCCCCCCGCCCCCCACCCCCGCCCTGTGGGAGCACGGAGTCTCAGCCGCTGCACCACCAGGGAAGTTCCAGGTAATACATTGTTGTTTTGCTCACTTGGAAGTTTCATGAATCAGTTTCCCCTTAAGAGTTTTAGCAATTCTTTCTAAGTTCAATGGTATAACCTGTAAAGTTACCAGAAGCCTATATTCTGCAGTACTTGCCAGAGTTCTTTCTGTGAAGAGCCTTGCGGATGAAGCACTGTTTCCCTTGCTGATTAGAAACATTTTCAGAAAAAAAAACAAAAACAAGAGTGAAATAGTAAGTTGAGCAACAAAAGCTGAAAAACAGCCAAGAATCTAGTAAAGAAAACGATGTGGCTGGAGAGTACATTGGGTTATTTCTGTGACATACTTACTATTTTAAAATAATAATTGGAAACACGACTGATTATATGCACAATAAGGACATTAACAAACTTTTAGGAATTCTATATGTTCTTTCGGAATATTAGGAACAGTGACTCAGATGGTAAATAACCTGCCTGCAATGCAGGAGACCCAGGTTCCATCACTGGGTCAGCAAGATCCCCTAGAGAAGGAAATAACAACCCACTCCAGTTTTCCTGCCTGGAAAATCCCATGGAGAGAGGAGCCTGGTGGGCTACAGCCCGTGGGGTTGCAAAAGAGTCGGACACAGCTGAGGGCTGAGCACACACATCATTTAAAGTTCTCTTTGGGAGTTTCATGTGAGGTTTATTCCTGGGCATCCGATCTCTCTTATTGCTGTTGCTGTGGTTACCCCCTTTTCTCCTAACTGGCCGTCTTCCAATGGGCAGTCTGAGGATTGCTACAATCCACTCTGCAGCTGGCCTTCTGGGATCCTCTTGTTTGTAACAGTGTCCCAGGAGTGCGCAGGTGTGGGACCACATCACCCTGAAACAGCAGTGGTCTTTACCTCTTTCCTCATTCTGACACCTCTTATTCCTTCCCCTTGTCAAATGACGTCAAGGTGGTGAGGACCACTGCAGGATAGTCCAGTATCCTGGAGAATCCCAGGGACAGAGGAGCCTGGCAGGCTACAGTCCATGGGGTCGCACAGAGTCGGCCACGACTGAGTGACCAACACTTTTTTTCACCTTTTCACTCCACGCCAATATAACCTAAAGAAGGTTATTAATCACTGTTTCTACTGGACAATGTTCTTCTTGTCGTTTAACAGATCAAATCAGCCTGATTAGTTCAACATCCTCTCTATAAGGGGAGACAACAAATCTCCTGAGATTTCCCACACTCTGGAAAATCCCAAAGATAATTTAAGGCCAAAGAGACTCCATTTAGAACTTGATTTGGGGAAGTTTGTTAAAATGTTAGTTGCTCACTCGTCCAACTCTTTGCGACTTACGGACTGTAGCCCTCCAGGCCCCTCTGTCCATGGAATTTTCCAGGCAAGAATACTGAAGTGGGTTGCCATTTCCTCCTCCAGGGGGTCTTCCTGACCCAGGAATCGAACCTGGGTCTCCTACATTGCGGGAAGACTCTTCACCATCTGAGCCACCTTAACGTGGAAACACGGAAAGTAAACTGGTGCAGCCTCTGTGGAAACAGTGCGGAAATCCCTCAACAAACTGAAAGGAGGGTGCATGCGACCCAGCAGCCCCACTTCTGGGAGTTGATGCTGACTCTATGTGATGAGCTGACTCTGGGAAGGTCCCTGAGGCTGGAGGCCGGTTTCCAGGGAACCCACCGGGAGCGGAGATGGATATCAGGACCCCCACGGTGCCACAGGGCTGCCTGGTGGGCGTGCAAGCCCCACTCCTCACACAGTGAATCGTGCAGGTTTGCGATCACTATTACTAAAATCTTGAAATAAACTTGAACTAGGACTTCAGCCACTCCAAAGCTCTCCTTTCCCCGAATGTGGGATCGCTGTGCAGTTGGTTGAATGTCGTCCCAAAGAAGGACTGTCCGCATCCTGGCCTCTGGTCCCCGTGGACGTGACTTTGTGGACGTGACAAATGTGATTCAGGGCCTGGAGGTAAGATGGTCCTGGGTTTAGGGTGGACCCTAAATCCAGCCACTGGCGTCCTCCTGAGAGGAAGGGGAGGAGGATCTGAGACAGAGATGCAATGAGGCGGGCGTCCCATGACAACTGGGCAGAGGCAGGAGGGATGTGGTCACTGGCCGGGGATGCTCGGGGCCCCGGGAGCTGGGGGAGGCGGGAAGGAGCCTCCTGGAGCCTCAGTGGGGTCAGGGCCTCGTGTGCACTTTGCCCCGGGAGGCTGTCAGCTTGTGCTGGTCTGCGGGGTGGCCCTAGGAGGCCAACGCGTGGACACCCATCCCCCCGGCCCACCTCCCTTCTGACCTGAAGCTCTGGGGGTGTTCCTGGAGTCACGGAGCCTGGGGAGGCGTGAGGGGGGGACCTTGGGGCCA
>NW_011494971.1:0-994 GCF_000754665.1 Bison bison bison | reverse complement strand
GCCTCCCTCTCCCTGACCCTCCTGATGCTGTTTGTTTAAAACTAAGGCCAGAGCTGGTTTCACCCCCAATTCACTGAAGACAGACATTGGTGAAGGTGACACCGGAGAGCCGTCTGTCATGAGCCATCGGCCGTGCTCAGCAGAGGGTGGCGAGGCGGCCTCGGGCTGCGGCCGCTGCGGGGCTGGGCCACAGCTTCCGTCACCCGAGTGCTCAGAGGGGCCTGGTGGAAGCCGGCACCTCCTGCCTCCCCTGGGTGGGCCCCCGTCTTGCACGTGGGTCCATACACCGCCCCAGCCCTGCTGTCAAGAGTCAACCGTGTTTCCAAAGTAAAACTGAGTGCACTTGGCCAGCTCCTAGACACACATACACCCCCTCCCATTGGTATCACTGCTGGGGTTACCTGTGACTTACAACCTAGTTTACCAGTTTGCCGTTGCTGTTCAGTCACTCAGTCATATCCAACTCTTCGTGACCCCATGGCCCGCCAGGCTTCTCTGTCCGTAGCATTTCCCAGGCAAGAACACTGGAGTGGGTTGCCATTTCCTACTCCAGGGGATCCTCCCAACCCAGGGATGGAATCCGAGTCTCTTGCGTTGACAGGTGGATTCCTTACAGTCTAAGCCACCTGGAAGCCCTTCAGTTACTTCAAGGAGGATTGATATCTTTGTAATACTGGGTCTTTCCGTCCAAGAATACAGCAGTTCTTTGTTTTTTCCAGCCTTCTTTTTGGATCTTCAGTGGCGTTTAAAGGCTTCCTCGGGGGACCTAGTAAGCAAGTTTTGGTTGCCCAGTCATGTCTGACTCTTTGCGACCGCATAGACTGTAGCCCACCAGGCTCCTCTGTCCTTAGAATTCTCCAGGCAAGAACACTGGAGTGGGTGGCCGTTCCCTTCCCCGGGTGGAAGCCCATTCCCTTCCTGACCCAGGGGGTAAGGAATCTGTCTGCCAATGCAGGAGACATTGAAGTAAAGAGATGCGGGTTTGATCCCTGAG
>NW_011494970.1:13461-14749 GCF_000754665.1 Bison bison bison | reverse complement strand
CCCGGGGGCTTCCCTGTTCCAGCCCTCCGTGGCCTCCGTGGCCAGGAGAGCCCCTAGCCCTGCGAGATGACAGGGACTCTCAGCAACCCCCTCCTAAAGAAGAGCTTCACGTGGAGGGCAGCCCCGTCTCTGTGCCCCCTGGCTCAGGGCACTTGCCAGCCATCCGGTCCTCCCTGAGCCTCCTGAGAATCCAGATGGTGCCCCTCATCCACCTGATGAATCCAGACCACCTTTGGAAGAAGAACCTCATCCATGATCCTCCACCAAGCCCCACCTACAGACGGGCTGAGGAGCAAGACACCCTACACACACACAAGCAGAGACCAAGATGAACCTGGGGCTCTGTCAGGGAAGGGCCTGCCCTTCCCTCCTGGCAAGTGGGGCTGTGGCCAAAGCCTTGGACTCTGTGATGGTGGGAGGCCCCCACAGCTGCAGCAAGACAACCAGGGGATCTCAGTGTTCTTACAAGCCCAGTTCGCAGACAGAGGAGGTCATGGGGCGGGCACTCAGCAGCCCCCCAAGCCTTATCAGACTTTAGGGCCCCAATTCTCCCCGGGCGGCACTGCTGGTGCCAAGGTCCTGCCGGCAGCCCTTCCGGCTAAACAGAGGCCTGGTTTCCAACCTTGGGAGAACACTTGAGCTAATCATTAATCAGATTATTGACATGAGACTTTGTCTTTTTCTTAACTGTAGTAAAACACACATAACATTTACCGTCTTAGCCATGCCCAAGTGCAGCTCAGGGGCATTAGCATATCCACACTGTGGTGCAGCCACCAGTTCCATCCGCCTCCACGACTTGCCCACCCTCCCAAAGGGACACGCCGTCCCCGGAAACACTCACTCCCCTCCACTGCCCTCCTGCAGCCTCTGCCCCACCGTCTACTTCCTGTGTCAGTGAATCTGACGCCTGCAGGGTCCTTTTGTGAGTGGAGTCAGACAGGGTATGTTGTTTGGTGACTAGCTTATTCCACTGAGCATCATGTCCTCAAGGTCCATCCACAATGTAGCATGAATTCCCTTCCTTCTGAAGGGTGAATAGTACTCATTTGACTTATTTTAAAGGCCCCTGTAAGCCCCTCTCCTTGGCTTCTCTGCATAGGGTGAAGTATTTAGCCAGCAGGATCCTGGGGGAAGGAGCCTCCCGTCTGCTCTGGGGGAAAAGAAGAGGGCATTCCTAGGCACTGTACCAGGGTGCAGGGGGCTGGGTCTGCTCTTTACGAGAGACAAAGCAGCGGAGGGCCTTGCTGGGGACGCAGGCGTCAGAAAGGAGTCTGAGCAGGAACTG
>NW_011494970.1:8218-10947 GCF_000754665.1 Bison bison bison | reverse complement strand
TCCCAGCATCAAGATCTTTTCCAGTGAGTCAGTTCTTCACATCAGGTGGCCAAAATATTGGAGCTTCAGCCTCAGTATCAGTCCTTCCAATGAATATTCAGGACCGATTTCCTTTAGGATTGATTTCCTAAAGGAAATCAGGGAGGGGGTCAGGAAGGGGCTCAAGGAGGGGATCAGGACTAGGACTGTGGTCAGGGGCCCCGAGATGCCCAACAGCTGTGTAGGGCCAGATTCTGTCCACAGCTGAGCTCTAAACCATCTGCTTTTGTGGTCTAGGCTGTTGCTTTCCCTGGCAAAGCCCCCTCTGCAGAATCCCAGCATGCCAGACGGGCTGAGAGAGGGGCCAGTGAGTTGAAGCATCTGGGATCTCACCCAGGGCTCACAGTGGTCCCTCTGGCAGCTGAGGCCAGACTTTGCTCAGGGCTTGTCTCCAGGACTCAACTCCAAGGAGACCCCACCCGCTCCTCTGCTTTGCTGAATACTGCCCACATTGCAGTATGGAAGGAGCGTCTTGTCCCTGCTCTGGGCCTGGCCCGAGGGGGCTGCTTCAGCACAGCAGGCAGGTGCTCTGCTCCACCCTCTCGGGGTTCTGTGGGAACAAGCGTTCCCCTGCCAGCAGGGTGTGTGCCGACAGTGTCTCCTCCAGGCTCTCTCCTCACCCACCCTGCCTGTGCCCAGGAGGCTGCCTGTGTAGGGGGCACACGGCAGGAGCTGGGAGCAGGAGAGAGTGAGGAGGCAACCTGTGTAGGCCTGAGTGTGGATGAACAGAGCCTTACCTTTCTTCTCCCTTAGACTTCTTCGGGGACAGGTGGGGTTTTATTTGTCTCACACAGAAACAAAACTCGTAACTAGAAGGGGCATCGCTGTGGACGCTTTCCTCCTGGGGAAGGGCAGCAGAACAGAGGCTCCAGGACTCTGGGTCCCTCCCCAGGGCAGCTCCCAAGGCCTGAAGGCAGCAGGACTGAACATGGGGGTGGCTTGTGGAGCCTGAGAGGCTGTGACGATGCTAGAGCCCCTCTTTCTGCAGAGCCCCTCTCACAGAAATCCACACTCACAGAGGTTCTCTCAGTGAGACCCTGAGCCATGACTACAAACTTGGGTGCCGAAAAAAACACCCATTCATTCTCTTCCAGGTTTGGAGGGCAGAAGTCCAAAGTAAGCTTCACTCGCCTGAGGTCAGGGTTGGCTCAGCCGCACTCACTCCAGAGGCTGCGGGGGAGAATGTCTTCCTTTCCCAGTAGCATCTCCAGCTTCTAGGGCTGTGTCCCCTGCACGCCTTGGCTCGTGGTCCCTTCTGTCAAAGCCAGCAGCCTGGCACCTCGTCACAGCACCACACTGCCTTCTGTGCCAAACCTCCTCTGTCTCCATCCCGTGACACTTGTGACGACCCATCTCAAGATCCTGATCTAACCACACCTGCTAAGTCCCCTTTGACAGATGAACCAGGCACTAGGATCCGATATCTTTGGGGACTACTATTTAGCCCACCACAGATACATTCACACAAACACAGTATGAAGACAGTCACACAGACAGACACAGACAAACACACACACCCACGTTTCACACAAGCAGACACTGTCAGTAGAAACCCTCATTCATGGGTCCCACGTGGTCACACGCCCATTCAAACCTCTTGCCGTCAACCTCCTTAAGCCAGGTCTGGGAGGCCACAGAGCTCTTTCCAGTCCCATTATCTCACAGCTCCCAGGTGACAGCCTTCCTTTCCCCAAAACCACCATGTAAGTCCCTCCTCTGTCCCCTCTGCCTAGGAAGCCCTGGCTCTCCCCTACCTTCAGAAATTAACCTATCTTGAGGCCTTGAAGTTTAAGGTCTCATTCTGAGCTAGCTGCCTCCTCCACACAGCCCACCTTGCTCTGCCATTTCCTGCTCACAGCCTGCCTCACTGCCACACCCGCAGGTTCTCAGAGCACTGAGCTGAACAAAGGGACAGTAAAGACTCAAAGGTCACCAAGCAGAGCTCTTAAAGGCTGGCGGTAAGCGTGCGCCAAGCCCCTGAGTTTGAGAGCTTGGTGGCTGTTGGACGGACATCGCAGAGCTGGCTGAGCTAGGACACTTTGGTCTGGGGTATGGACAGGGCTGGAAATCCCCCAGGACTTGACCCCAGATAGGCTCCCAGATCCCCACCTCTGCGCCTGAGTGCTGGACCTAGTGGTCGACTCTGCAGGCCAGCTAGAGGCCTCCTGCTCCGGGTGAGTACTGGCTTTCTGAGAGGTCGCTTGGCTTCAGCTCTCCGGGTCCTCCACCTGGCACCCTGCAGACACATCCTTCCCCCACTGCACACCCAGGCTCCAGGTGTTGGGGACACCATCCCCTCAGAGGGTACCTGTAGGGTCTGTCCCCACCAGGAGCTCAGTCTCAGTGACTGGTGCAAGGCCCTCAGGCTAGTCCCCACTAAAGGGTACAGTGACCACAGGTGAGCTGGGGAATTCAGGAGCACTGTGACGGCCCGGTGGTGAGTCTGCTCCAAGCTCCTGGGGAAGAGAATGGGAGGGAAGCAGAAAAAAGGAGAGCACAGGCCCTTGCAGACACATCTTACTCGGGACATTTGACATGGATGCCTAGAAGGGATGAGCAGAAAGCGGGGTGCGGGGTAGGAAGGCGCCCTCTAACGCTGGAGTCAGTGGCGGCCAGTGTCCGCCTGGGACTAACTCCATTTCGCCACCAGACCGCGATGCGGTCGGCGGCATGAAAGCCTTGGAAAGCCT
>NW_011494970.1:3845-6178 GCF_000754665.1 Bison bison bison | reverse complement strand
GGCGGAGCACGCCTACCGCTCCGTGAAGGAGAACGAGATGCTCTTCTCCCTGTGCTTCGTGCCCGGCGTGTGCTGGATCGTGTGCACCGTCCTGCGCCAGCAGCTCCAGCGCGGCCAGGACCTGTGGCGCACTTCCAAGACCACCACGGCCGTGTACTTGCTCTTCGTGGCCAGCGTCCTGAGATCGGCGCCCGCGGCCGACGGGGCCCAGCTGCAGAGAGAGCTGCGCAAGCTGTGCCGCCTGGCCTGTGACGGAGTCCTCGGGGGCAGGGCGCGGTTCTCGGAGGAGGACCTGGAACGCCTGCAGCTCTGCGGCTCCAAGGTCCAGACGCAGTTTCTCAGCAAGAAGGAGATGCCAGGCGTGCTGGAAACAGAGGTCACCTACCAGTTCATTGACCAGAGCTTCCAGGAATTCTTAGCTGCTCTGTCCTACCTGCTGGAGGACGAAGGGGCTCCCAGGGCACCTGCTGGCAGCATAGAGGCACTTCTGCAGGGGGACCCGGAGCTGCGCGGCCACCTCAACCTCACTACACGCTTCCTCTTTGGACTACTGAACACAGAGAGGATGTGCGAGATCAAGCGCCACTTCGGTTGCACAGTTTCAGAGCGCGTGAAGCAGCGTGTCCTGAGGTGGGTGCAGGACCAGGGCCAGGGCCGCCCCAGGGTGGCGCCAGAGGGGACGGAGGAGATCCTGGCACCCCAGGACACTGAGGAGTCAGAGGAGGAGGAGGGCGAGCAGCTCAACTACCCGCTGGAGCTGCTCTACTGCCTGCACGAGACACAGGAAGACGCGTTTGTGCACCAGGCCCTCCGCGGCCTCCCTGAGCTGGTGCTGGAGCGAGTGCACTTCAGCAGAATGGACCTGGCCGTCCTGAGCTACTGTGTGCGGTGCTGCCCGGCCGGGCAGGCGCTGCGGCTGGTCAGCTGCAGACTGGCCACTGCGCAGGAGAAGAAAAAGAAGAGCCTGATGAAGCGTCTACAGGGCAGCCTGGGTGGCAGCTCGTGAGTCTCCAGGGCAGGGCTGCCCTCTTCTGTGGGCCCTCTGTGTGGGGCGTGTGTGCCAGAGCATCTTATGTCCACCTGGGCCTGGGGAGCGTGTGCAGACCTGACGCCTGCTCCCCAGAGGAGAGGCACGACTTCATGGCTGGTCTTTCTTACCTCCTCAAGGCAGCTCCCAATGTCCATCTTCTTCCCCAGGGTGCCTTCACCATGTTCCCCACCCTAGCATCCATGTCCAAGGCAAACCTCCCTCTCCCATCACCAACACGAGGCTTTCTCGTAATGATTTCTGGAATACACCACACGCGCTGTGCTCTGAGCCTTTGCTCCTGCCGTCCCTTCCACCCAGAGCACTGCCTATCCTCAAAGTCGCTCCAAACTCTCCTCTGTAGTCTGCAGCCGTTTGGCCTCAGAAGTGCCCCCACTGACTACTGCATGCCATGACATCTGCCCATACCCCTCTCCTCCACCAGACCTGCGTCTCCTGGGCAGAACTCGTGCCATTGTTTCTGTGCACTTGACCCCAACCCAGCAGCTGACTCAGGTGCTCAGCATCTGTTGGGAGAACGAATGTCAGGATGTTGACGGGGGTGGGGCTGGGGACACCCACTGCAGGCGCAAGGACAGGCCCACCTGTCCCATGGGACTCACACAGACAGCTTCCGTGGGGAGGTGGACGAGGTCACAGAGAAGTGGTTTCACTCTGGGCTCAGGATGAAGAGGGAGGGGGTCCTGGCCCAGCTTGAGGGTAAGGGCAGAAGCAGCTCCAATGTCTCGGAACTGTAGGAAGGAGTCCTTCTCAGGAGTGAGGGGCTGGAAGGGGCAGGGATCTTCACCTTCTTTTCTCTCTTCGTAGCTCTCGAGCCACCACAAGAAAATCCCCAGGCTCCCCCCTGCGCCCACTCTGTGAGGCCATGACCGACCGGCAGTGTGGTCTGAACAGCCTGACGTGAGTGAACAAATCCCAGCCCTTTCCCTGAAAAGGACACAGAGCAGGATACCCTGGGCAGGGGCAGGGGTGTAGCCCTGTCTGGGGACGGCTGACCGAGGGGGTGCTGAGACAGGCTGAGAGCCTATGGTCCCTTGGCAGGATCAGCAGGCTCTGCCCACACAGGACAGAGGAGGGAAGCGCTTGGGTGCTAGTTAGAACAGAGGGTTTGGCCCTGTGTTGAGTGGGGAGCAGAGTACGCTGAGCTTCTAGAAGAGGGATAAAAGCCAGACTGTCATTTCCCTTCCCCAGGAAGGCTGCTAAGGGCTACTGGACACTGCTGGGTGGTCCTTCTGGATCTCAGAAGTAGTTGTGGAAGGTGCTCAGGGCGCAGGCTCTGAGGCCA
>NW_011494970.1:0-1294 GCF_000754665.1 Bison bison bison | reverse complement strand
CAAGTGTAAAGGCCGCACAGCGGCTCGGCCTGCTGTTAACAACATGCCGCAGAGCAGGTAGCTAACCAACAGCAGAAGTGCCTTTCTCACAGTTCTGGAGGCTAGGATGTCCAAGGTCAAGGTGCCAGTCAATTCGGTGTCTGGTGAGGACCCTCTTGGTGCAGATGGCTGTCTTCCAGCCGTGTCCTCACAGGGTAGAAGGAGGGACCTCTAAGGCCTCTTCTTCAGTTCAGTTCAGTTCAGGCGCTCAGTCGTGTCCAACTCTTTGAGACGCCATGGACTCTTTGAGACGCCATGGACTGCAGCACGCCAGGCCTCCCTGTCCATTGCCAACTCCCGCAGTTTACTCAAAATACCTTCTTTATAAAGGCACTAATCCTACTCTTGACTGCTCGTGACCTATGTACCAAAGGCCCCACCTACAAACACCATCACAGTGGGGATCAGAAGTCAACCGATGGATGTGGGGGGACACACTGAGCCCATACTAGGGAGCCTGCTTGGGATGGTAGCAGAAGCAGCAGGGAAGCCAGGTAGCAGCTGGGGGGGGCGGGGGGGGGGGGGGGCGGGCGGTGAGAGGGAGGGGCCGGGGCGCCTCCTGCCGGTAAGGTGGACACCGCTGCAGGCTTTGAGCAGACCCTAACTACTCTCAGGGTGGCTGTGGCTCTGCTTGCAAGAGCTGTGGGACCAGAGCAGGCCTGCACCAACCCAGGAGGGTGGCCTGGTCTGAGAGGAGGCAGTGCCTGTGGATGGGGAGAGCCGAGAAGGGGGCCTGGTGGGGGCCCTGGGAGTGGGGATGGAGGGGCCTGGGTGGGGAATGGTGAGGTCACCATTGCTTGTGCTGGGGAGGGGTAGGAAGGCCAGGTTTCAGGCACAGGCTGAATCTGAGTGTCTGGTTGGGCCAGTGGTCCCAGCACAGTCATTTGGGTCAGGCCGGGGTTAGAGAGACAAGGTCTAGACAGGCCCAGAGCCCGGATCTTCCAGAGGCAGGGGGGCACGTGGGGAAGATGGAGACTGAGGAGGGGGTGCAAAGCCAGCCAGTGGGGCGGGGACAAAGGAAGGCGGGGCTCCAGAGGAGAACCCCGGCCCCACCTCTCCTGGGAGAGGGCGGTCGGGGAGAGAGGAAGGAACCGGCCGCCGGAGAGGGGACCGGTGAAAAAGCCCTGTCAGATCCACCCTGGAGAAGCCTCAGGGCAAAGCTGGAGCTGGGCCTGTCTCTGCTCGGCCTCGCAGGCTGGGCCGCCAGAGAAGCCCGGCCCGCCCTTCGGCCCCCCTCGCGCACGCCCAGGGGTGG
>NW_011494969.1:28812-34182 GCF_000754665.1 Bison bison bison | reverse complement strand
AGAATTTTCCACAGTTTATTGTGATCCACACAGTCAAAGGCTTTGGCATAGTCAATAAAACAGAAATAGATGTTTTTCTGGAACTCTCTTGCTTTTTCAGTGATTCAGCAGATGTTGGACATTTGATCTCTGGTTCCTCTGCCTATCTGGAAGTTCACGGTTCACGTATTGCTCTAGCCTGGCTTGGAGAATTTTGAGCATAACTTTACTAGTGTGTGAGATGAGTACAATTGCTTGGTGATTTGAGCATTCTTTGGCATTGCCTTTCTTTGGGATTGGAATGAAAACTGACCTTTTCCAGTCCTTTGGCCACTGCTGAGTTTTCCAAATGTGTTGGCATATTGAATGCAGCACTTTCACAGCATCATTAAAAGAGGACAAAAGCCCTAAGCATATATTTCTTTAAAGAATACATACAGATGGCTAATAAACACATGAAATATGCTTAACATCATTCATTATTAGAGAAATGAAAATTAAAATTGTAATGAGTAGTCATCTCACATTTTTCAGAGTGGCCATCACCAGAAATTCTACAAGCAAGAAATCCTGGAGAGGGTGTGGAGAAGTTAACCCTAATACACTGTTGCTGGTAACACAAACTGACATAACCTGTATGCAGAACAGTTTGGAGATTCCTTGAGAAACTTGGAGTAGGACTGTCATATGACCCAGCAACCCCACTTCTTGGCATATACTGTACCGTACTGTAAATCACTTCAGTCGTGTCCGACTCTGTGCCACCCCATTGATGGCAGCCCACCAGGCTCCCCCATCCCTGGGATTCTCAAGGCAAGAACACTGGACTGGGTTGCCATTTCCTTCCCCAATGCATAAAAGTGAAAAGTGAAAGCAAAGTCACTCAGTCGTGTCCAACTCTTAGCCACCCCATGGACTGCAGCCTACCAGGTGCCTCTGTCCATGGGATTTTCCAGGCAAGAGAATTGGAGTGGAGTGCCATTGTCTTCTCCATCTTGGCATATACCCAGAGGGAATTAGAATTGAAAGAGACCCGTGTAGCCCAATGTTTATTGCAGTTCTCTTTACAATGGCTATGACATGGAAGTAATCTAGACACACATCAGTAGATGAATATACAAGGAAGTTGTGGTATATATACAAATGGAATATTACTCAGCTACAGAAAGGCATATATTTGTGTCACTTTTAATGAGGCAGTTCAACCTGCAGCCTGTTATTCAGAACGAAAAAAGCTAGAAAGAGAGAGGCAAATATTGTTTGTTAATGCATATAAATGGGATTTAGGAAAATAGTAACAATGATCCTACAAGGAGGTTAGTAAAGAAGATCCACATATAAAAACAGACTCTAGGCTCAATAGGAGAGTTCAGGGATGGGATGATTTGAGAAAATGGCATTGAAACAGGTGCATTACCATATATAAAAGAGATGACCAGTGCAAGTTCAATGCATGAAAGATGCACCCAACTCTTATGCTGTGGAAGAACCCAGAAACAAGGGAGGTTTGAGTTGTGTTCAGGACAGGGGAACACATGTTTCCATGTGGCTGATTCATGTGGATGTATATGTCAAAAACCATCACAGTAATACATAGTAATTCTATTCCAATTAAAATAAATCATTTTTAAAAGAAATATGAAAAAAAATGTGTTCAGAAATAGAAGGGACATGCCCCAGAATAAAACCTCAACAGTTGTTCTCTACTTATTCAAGAAAGTGGGCTTAGGAGGGGCAGAAGATGTGTGGTGGTATAGAAGCAGAAAGTTAAAGAAGATAAGCTTGAGATTGCAACTATGTATTTGCAGCATGACCTCAGTATCATAGTGTAAGTAGTGGAAGATGCACGTGGCAGAATGCAAGCTTAATAGATTGCCATGCCTACTCGAGCATAGGCTCAGTAGGAGTTAAATGCATGCACTTGAGCATCCTTTCAGGAGTGATGGTACATGTGTTTCAGAGTGGAGGTAAATTGGTGCAGCAAAAGTGCTGTAAAATGTTGGACAAATACTTGTAAGAAGGAAGGTTCAGAGTGGAAGTTCAGTATTTGTGGGACTAATGCTATAGACTTAGACTTAAATTGAAGAAAGTAGAGAAGACCACTATATTATTCAGGTATGACCTAAATCAGATCCTTTATGATTGATTATACAGTGGATGTGACAAAAGATTTAAGGGATTAAATTTGATACAGTGCCTGAAGAACTACAGATGGAGGTTCGTGAAACTGTACAGGAGGCAGTGATCAAGACCATGCACAAGAAGAGAAATGCAAAAAGGAAATGGTTGTCTGAGGAGACCTTACAAATAGTTAAGAAAAGAAGAGAACCAAAAGGCAAAGGAGAAAAGGGAAGATATACCCATATAAATGCAGAGTACCAAATAATAGCAAGGAGAGATAAGAAAGCCTTCCTCGATGGTCAATGCAAATAAATAGAGGAAAACAATAGAATGGGAAAGACTAGCGATCTCTTCAAGAAAATTAGAGATACCAGGGGAACATTTCATGCAAAGATGGACTCAGTAAAGGGCAGAAATTGTATGGACCTAACAGAAGCAAAAGATATTAAGAAGAGGTAGCAAGAATCTATACAGAAAAGATTGAAGAACTATACAGAAAAGATCTTCATGATCCAGATAATCATGATGATGTGATCACTCACCTAGAGCCAGACATCCTGGAACATGAAATCAAGTGGGCCTTGCTGCTGCTGCTACTAAGTCTCTTTAGTCATGTCCAGCTCTGTTCGACCCCATAGATGGCAGCCCACCAGGCTCCCCCATCCCTGGGATTCTCCAGGCAAGAACACTGGAGTGGGTTGCCATTTCCTTCTCCAATACATGAAAGTGAAAAGTTAAAGTGAAATTGCTCAGTCGTGTCTGACTCTTAGCGACCCCATAGACTGCAGCCTACCAGGCTTCTCCACCCATGTGATTTTCCAGGCAAGAGTACTGGAGTGGGGTGCTATTGCCTTCTCTGAAGTGGGCCTTAGGAAGCATCAATACAAACAAAGTTAGTGGAGATATGGAACTCCAGTTGAGGTATTTCAAATCCTAAAAGATAGTGCTGTGAAAGTGCTGAATTCAATATGCCAGCAAATTTGGAAAACTCAGCAGTGGCAACAAGACTGGAAAAGGTCAATTGTTCCAGTATATGTATTTTAGAGCTTGTTCTCTGTAGTAATGAAATGTGTCCCACAAAGAGTTAGACAGGACTGAAGCAATCTTGTGCAAATAGTTGCAAGATTTTTTTTTTTTTTAACCTGTGGCAGTTTTTCTCCAGTGACAGTTAACTGTGAATGTGGAGCAGCTGCTTGGCTTTCAGTGACCTTGGTGGTGCCAAGTGTGCAGGGTGCAGGGACACAGACTGACTAGACCACAGGAGTTATGGCCCTATCGGAGTCTTCTTTTTTTGAGCTTCTTGTAGTTGGCGATCAGAAGGCCTCTTTGGCCAGTCTTTCTCTGTACTTCCACCCATTCAGGCACTTAGAAGGCTGCCTTGCCCTGGGATTTTTCTCTGTTGTTCAATGTGTCAGCACATAGACAGACCTCCCTGGCTGGGGTTCTACTCTGTAGATCAGTGCATCAGGCACTTAAAGGAGCACCCTGGGTGGTGTCCTGCTCTGTATTTCAGTGTGTTCAGCATTTGATGTGTCAGCCTTACTATTGTAGTAACTGCTGATGCTAGCATTTTGGGAGAGATAGCAATGGTGATTGCTCCACCCCATACATGTGACTCAGTGATATTGCCTTGCCTCCATGGCTGCCTGGCTTTCCTCCACAGGCGTACCCTACTACAGTCTCCTCCCTCACACCCCCTCTCTCCATCTCTCCACAGTAAACAGCAGCCCTCACCTGGAAGTCCCTCCAGAATCCCTAAACTCCAGCTCCCAGCCACTGTGCCTTTCAGGGGACACATGTCCTTGGCTGGGGTATGTACGACTGCAGCAAGGACTCTGATTCTCACTGCATCTAGGTTTCCACAGATCAGCTGTTTCATCTCAGCTTTAAATATTTATTATATGATTCATACAATTCCCCCAATGTGGGATTGGACCCCTGCTTCAGTTCCTTCATCCACTCAGGGCAGATCCAGTCCTACTAACACTCCCCCCCGCCCCCGCCAGTTCTTTCATCCTACTGAGCTTTGCGTGGTCCTATATATTCTTTTCCACTGGTCAGGTACTCCTGTCTGCTTTCAGCTGATGTTCTTATTACTTGTCTGTGTCTGAAGGTGTATACCTGATGTATCCATAGAGAGACGTACTCCACATCCACCTACAGCTCCACCATCTTGTTCTCTCTTCTCATGATAGTTTTAGAGCATAGAATCCACAGTGGCAGTAGGTATGCTATAAAATGTGAGTTCAGACATACAACACCTGAGGGAAAGCTCAGTGATTTCAGCACAGCTGATCTAAAGCATGGATTTAGTGTTGGCCAGACAGACACTTCAAATATTAAGAAAATTATTTATGGTGTGCCAATTCTAGAGCACAAGATCCGTGGTTGCGTAACATTTGCTGTATAATTCAAGTTCAGTTGTGGAAAGAGGTATGCTCCAAAATGCAACTGAGCAGTTTTAGTCATCTTGTGGTAGAGTACATGCTCAGTAGTGGTAGGAACTGTGCTCTAGTGTTCATTTAGTAGTGGCTGGATACATATTGCCATTGCCATCGGGATAGCTTCAGACAGCCTGTTCTTAAGGCAAGCACACTAGTGGCAGAACGTGTGCTCCAGATTGCAAGCTAATCAGTACTTCTATGCTAGAGCTCAGACACAGTAGTGATGTATGCAGGCTCCAAAGTGCCATCCTACTATTTGTGTCATCTGCTCTAGAGCACAGTCTTAGTAGTGGTGGGGAGAATCCTCAAAAGCACAGTCTCAAGAGATGAAGAACGTGTTCTCTAAAACAAAGATTCAGCATTTGAAGCATGCCTGCTCTAGATCATGGGTCTGTATTAAGAGGGGTATGTCTAAAGTGTGTTTCACTGTTGAGATGCATGCTGATGAGTTAAGTTCAGCAGTTGCAGCATGCCTGCTCTACCTGTGCTTGAGTGTTGTCTCAGGAGTTGCAGTACACTTGTTTAAGAGTGCAGACACAGTAATTGAGGGACATGTTCTCTTGAATGCTGGGTTTTTATTCTTGGATGCATATTCAGAGATCAAACTGAGAAAATGTGATACACCTGCTCTGCCACACAAGCTCAGTAGTGGGAAGACAAGTCCTCAACAGTGCAAGCACAAGGGTTGTGGCATATGTGTGTTATAACTCATGATCAATTGTAGCAGGAAATATGAAGTATACACCAGGTCTGTAGTTGTGGCAGATCATCCATAGGTCACAACTTGCACAGTCTAGAGTGCTGAATGACTAGCAGTATAATGGCT
>NW_011494969.1:25593-28712 GCF_000754665.1 Bison bison bison | reverse complement strand
GCAGGAAATATGAAGTATACACCAGGTCTGTAGTTGTGGCAGATCATCCATAGGTCACAACTTGCACAGTCTAGAGTGCTGAATGACTAGCAGTATAATGGCTGGTATAAAATGCCACTGGAGTAATTGTTACACACACTTTCTAGAGCAATACCTCAAGGAAGTGAGTTTAATGCTTCAAAATTCAAGGTCACTAGTGGTCACACAGTTGATGTAGAATGACAGTTCATTCGTGGGTAGGACATGTGTTTTACAATGCAGTCCCCATTTTCCTGGAATAGGTCCTCCAGAGTGCAACCTCAGTAGCTGGGACACCTATTCTAGAGTACAGGAAGAAGAGTGGGGGGGAATATGCAACAGAGGGCAAGCCAAGTCATTGGCAAATTTCAGCTGCAGAGTGTGGAATCACTAGTTTAAACACACAGGCCATGGAGCAAGATTAGTAGTAGTGGAACTCATGGTCTATAAGGCAGGCTCAGCAGTGATAAAACAGTGTACCAGGGTGCAAAATCAGTAGCTGAAACATGAGTGTTTTGGGGCCTGGGTTTACAAGTGGCAAGACACATGCTTCAGAGTGCAAAATTAGTAATGGCCACACACATGCTCTAGACCACATGCTCACTAGCTGTGCCATGTCTGCTTAGTGTAAGGACAAATGTGTAAGTGACAAGTGTGCTATAGTACTAGGATTTATATTGCTTGGATGCATGATTCAGTGTGCAGTTGCATAGTTCAGGCATTCTTACTCTACAGCATAGTCTCAGTAGTGTCAGAACATTGGCTATTGAAGGCACACACAGTCATGATGGGAGATACGCTTTTGAGTAAACCTCAGTAGTGCAAAACCCATGACTCTGTAGTCATGAGATCTGTACTCCCAATTGCAAGTTCAGTTACTGTGGAATGTGTGCAACTAGAGCATGTTCTCAGCAGAGCCCGAATGTCTGCACTTGAGCTCATGCTCAGTAGAGTGTACCATGTCCTCTAGTGTTCAAACTTACTATGTCTGTAGGAGTGCTGGCTCAGTTGTGTCCAGAAGCAAACTTCAGAGTGCAAGTTCAGTAATTGTTTAGGCACACCTGAACTACAGCACAGGTTGAGAAGTGGCCTGACTTACCTATAAAGCAGCAAACTGATTATTGTGATATTTATGCTTTAGAGTGAAAGTTCAGCAGGTGATGAACTCTTGTTCTGGAAGGCAATTTCAGTAGTGCAGGGATGCAGAATCCAGAGTTTAATATACCAAAAGTGTATATGTAGTTACAACAGGCATGTTTTAGGGACAGGCTCAGTAGTGGCAGGCCATATCTCAAGAACCCGTGTTCAGGAGTGATGGGATGTATGCTGTACTGTGCAGTCTCAGTGACAACAAGGCACTTGTTCTAAATCTTGTCAATAATCTCAATAGTGGCAGAAAGGGTGATCCAGATTGGAAACTAAGTAGTTCCCGCGAGCGTCCTCTAGATGGCGGTCTCAGTATTGACAAGCGCGTATTCCAGAGTGCAAGCTCGGTGTTTGTAGCATGTGTGGTTTGAAATCGGAGAAGGAAATGGCAACCCACTCCAATATTCTTGCCTGGAGAATCCCGTGGACAGAGGAGCCTGGTGGGCTGCTCTCCATAGGTTCACACGGAGTCGGACAAGACTAAAGCGACTGAGCATGCATACATGCATTGGAGAAGGAAGTGGCAACCCACTCCAGTATTCTTGCCCAGAGAATCCCAGGGATAGGGGAGCCTGGTGGGCTGCTGTCTATGCGGTCACACAGAGTCGGACACGACTGAAGTGACTTAGCAGCAGCAGCAGCAGCAGTGGTCTGAAATCAGGGGCAGTAGTATGAAAAGCTTACTTGCATTTTCAGTCGTTACGGAATGCCAGGTCCAGAGCGCAGGCACACTTGGTTGTGATACTTATGCTCTAGAGTTGTAATGTATGTTCCAGAGTGCAAGCTACTTAGTACACCTGTTCTAATTCAATTCTCAGTAAAAGCAAAATGCAAACTTGTGATTTCAACCTCAGTAGTTGCTGCATGCATAATCAGAAGTAGTGGTTCATATGCTAATGAGTGCCAGATCATGAGTTGCAGCATAATTGCCACAGAGTGGGGGCACAACTGTGGTAAGGATCATACTTCAGAATGCAAACTAAGTAGTTGCCGGATACAAACAGAGGGTGAGCTCAATAGCTTCGCTGCTGTGAGCTCAGTAGTACTTGATGGTATTATATTGACAGTATGCCTACTTTAGAGTACTTGCTTAGGAGTGGCAGAATGCATTCCTTTGACTATAAACTTGGCAGACTGGTCCTAAGATGGCAGTGACATACCAGAAGGAGTTCAATTTTTTTCCCAGTAAATACCTCAAAAGATTGACAGGATATGGAGTAACTTTCACTAAACAAGTCCTATATGCTGGCAGAGGACACCAGATACCCAGAAAGGCCAATTTGCTGATAATGAGGTATGAGAAGAGATAAACAAGAAAAGAGGGACAAAGGATTTAGGGATAGAGACTCATTCTAGAACCAGACATGCAACAATGGACTAGTTCTGAATTGTAACCCTGCTTATTCAAATTAGATGCAGATTACATCATGTAAAATGCCAGACTGGATGAAACACAAGCTGAAATCAAAATTTCTTGGAGAAATAGCAATAACCTCAGGTACACAGATGGCAAAACACATATAGCATAAATTAAAGAGAGACTAAAGAGCCTCCTGATGAAAGTGAAACAGGAGAGTGAAAAAGCTGACTTAAAACTCAGCATTCAAAAATGAAGATCATGGCATCTGGTCCCATGACTTCATGGCAAATAGGTGGGGAAACAATGGAAACAGTGAGAGACTTTATTTTCTTAGCTCCAAAATCACTGTAGATGGTGGCTGCAGCATAAAATTAAAAGATACTTGCTTCTTGGAAGAAAGGCTATGACCAACCTAGACATCATATTTAAAAACAGAGACATTATTTTGCCAACAAAAGTCTTTCTAGTCCAAGCTATAATTTTTCCAGTAGTCATGTATGGATGTGAGAGTTGGACTATACAGATAGCTGAGCCCTGAAAACTTGATGCTTTTGAAGTGTGGTGTTGGAGAAGACTCTTCAAATTTCCTTGGAGA
>NW_011494969.1:23354-24983 GCF_000754665.1 Bison bison bison | reverse complement strand
CAGTTCAACTCTCACATTCATACATGACCACTGGAAAAACCATAGCCTTGACTAGATGGACCTTTGTTGGCAAAGTAATGTCTCTGCTTTTGAATATGCTATCTAGGTTGGACATAACTTTCCTTCAAGGAGTAAGCATCTTTTAATTTCATGGCTTCAGTCACCATCTGCAGTGATTTTGGAGCCAGAAAAATAAAGTCTGACAGTGTTTCCACTTTTTCCACATCTGATTGCCATGAAGTGATGGGACCAGATGTCATGATCTTCGTTTTCTGAATGTTGAGCTTTAAGCCAACTTTTTCACTCTCCACTTTCACTTTCATCAAGAGGCTTTTTAGTTCCTCTTAACTTTCTGCCATAAGATGGTGTCATCTGCATATCTGAGGTTATTGATATTTCTCCCAGCAATAGTCCAGCGTTTCTCATGATGTACTCTGCATATAAGTTAATAAACAGGATGACAATATACAGCCTTGAAGTACTTCTTTTCCTATTTGGAACCAGTCTGTTGTTCCATGTTCAGTTCTAACTGTTGCTTCCTGACTTGCATACGCATTTCTCAAGAGGCAGGTCAGATGGTCTTGTATTCTCATCTCTTTCAGAATTTTACACAGTTTATTGTGATCCACACAGTCGAAGACTTGGCATAGTCAATAAAGCAGAAATAGATGGGGTTTTTTTTTGGAACTCTCTTGCCTTTTCCATGATCTAGCGGATGTTGGCAATTTGCTCTCTGGTTCCTCTACCTTTTCTAAAACCAGCTTGAACATCTGGAAGTTCATGGTTCACATATTGCTGAAGCCTGGCTTGGAGAATTTTGAGCATTACTTTACTTGTGAGACAAGTGCAATTGTGCGGTAGTTTGAGCATTCTTTGGCATTGCCTTTCTTTGGGATTGGAATGAAAATTGACCTTTTCCAGTCCTGTGGCCACTGCTCAGTTTCCTTAATTTGCTGACATATTGAGTACAGTACTTTCACAGCATCTTCTTTCAGGATTTGAAATAGCTCAACTGGAATTCCATCACCTCCACAAGCTTTGTTTGTAGTGATGCTTTCTAAGGCCCACTTGACTTCACATTCCAGGATGTCTGGCTCTAGGTCAGTAATCACACCATCGTGATTATCTGGGTCATGAAGGTCTTTTCTGTACAGTTCTTCTGTGTATTCTTGCCACCTCTTCTTAATATCTTCTGCCTCTGTTCAGTCCATACCATTTATGTCCTTTATCAAGCCCATCTTTGCATGAAATGTTCTCTTGGTATCTCCAATTTTCTTGAAGAGATCTCTAGTCCTCCACATTCTGTTGTTTTCCTCTATATCTTTGCTTGATCGCTGAGGAAGGCTGTTCTATGTCTTCTTGCTATTCTTTGGAACTCTGCATTCACATGCTTATATCTTTCCTTTTCTCCTTTGTTTTTCATGTCTCTTCTTTGCTCAGATATTTGTAAGGCCTCCCTAGACAGCCATTTTGCTTTTTTTGCATTTCTTTTCCATGGGGATTGTCTTGATCACTGTCTCCTGTACAATGTCACGAAACTCATTCCATAGTTCATCAGGTACTCTATCTATCAGATCTAGGCCCTTAAATCTATTTCTTATTTCCACTGTATAATCATAAGGGATTTGA
>NW_011494969.1:22789-23121 GCF_000754665.1 Bison bison bison | reverse complement strand
GATATAATGGTCATCTGAGTTAAATTCACCCATTCCAATCCATTTTAGTTTGCTGATTCCTAGAATGTCGACATTCACTCTTGCCATCTCTTGTTTGACCACTTCCAATTTACTTGATTCATGGACCTGACATTCCAGGTTCCTATGCAATATTGCTCTTTACAGCATCAGATCTTGCTTTTTATCACCAGTCACATCCACAGCTGGATATTCTTTTTGCTTTGGCCCCTTCCCTTCATTCTTTCTGGAGTTATTTCTCCACTGATCTCCAGTAGCATATTGGGCACCTACTGACCTGGGGAGTTCTTCTTTCAGTATCCTATCTATTTTGC
>NW_011494969.1:22355-22689 GCF_000754665.1 Bison bison bison | reverse complement strand
TATTCATCTTAAGCTATTAGAGAAGGAGAATTTTCCATACCACAGGAAACCCTTTCAGAGGTTGATTCAGTGGGCCACTTTGGAATCTCAGAGGGTGGTATAACCACCCATCCACCCCAAACAAAAATCATCTCATAATTCAAGCTAAAAAGGCAATTATCAGTAGAGAATTGGCTCATGGTCTCGTGTCCACCCACAATGAGTGGGGGCTATGTACAGAGGCGCCCTCTGTATCATCAGTCCTTAGAATAAAGATGGGGTTTGAAAGCTCTGAGGACACTCTGAGAGAACTGATGTGATGTAGCAGGCTGAAGCGCATAATGCCAGAGAGACA
>NW_011494969.1:21377-22255 GCF_000754665.1 Bison bison bison | reverse complement strand
GCCGGAGGCCAGGGGCGGCGGCTGGGAGGACCAACCCCACGTCCAAGGAGCCATGGCTGCACAGGCACAGGAGGGCCTAGAGGAGCTATCCCACGCTGAAGGTCAGGAAGGGGGATGGTGAGGAGATACCCCTCGTCCAAGGTAAGGAGCAGAGGCTGCGCTTTGCTGGAGCAGCTGTGAAGTGATACCCCATGCCCAAGGTAAGAGAAGCCCAAGTAAGACGGTAGGTGTTGCAAGAAGGCATCAGAGGGCAGACACACTGAAACCATACTCACAGAAAACTAGTCAATCTAATCATACTAGGATCACATCCTTGTCTAAGTCAATGAAACTAAGCCATGCCCGTGGGGCAACCCAAGATGGGCGGGTCATGGTGGAGAGATCTGACAGAATGTGGTCCACTGGAGAAGGGAATGGCAAACCACTTCAGTATTCTTGCCTTGAGAATCCCATGAACAGTAATTGGGATTATATAGCAACAATGTATCATGCTTGAGGACAGTATCTCCTCCCTGAAAACCTTCTGAAGAATCCTAATATTTTAGAAGCTATATTATGGGAGTGGGTCTGGTAGGATCTTTCTATTGTTAAATTTTAATCCTGTTATCCTAAAATATAAATTGTGCGAGTAGGACTGGTAAAATTTTCACAAACATGAGGCATTCTTTTTATTTATTATAATAACTAAATTAAATTGTATGTAACTCCCTTGCGAACACTAGCAAGGGGGACATTCTCTGGCTCCCTTCTGATGTCCATGTCAAGCTTTCTCTGTTCCTTTTCTTACTTTAATAAAACTCTGCTATGCAAGAGATCTTGAGTGATCAAGCCTGGCCCTTTGTCCTGAGTTAAATCTTCTTCAGAAATCATGAATCTGA
>NW_011494969.1:20508-21277 GCF_000754665.1 Bison bison bison | reverse complement strand
CCCTCCCAGAAGGCAAAGATTCAGAATGTTGACAACCAGAGGTAGAAGGTCATAACCTTTTAGGCCGAGGAGACTGCATCTCATGCCAAACTGTGAGCAGACTCTATCCATGAGCACCCTCTAACCATGGCTTCCTGAGATCTGGGATTGTTTATAGCTGCCAAGAGTGTCATAACCTGAGAGCAACTCCTCTGAGGAGATGCACAGCTCACCATGAACAGTATCCTTGTGAAGTATCTGAGAAACTGACCAGATTGAACCTGAGCAGTGGACGAAAAAAATGGCCCGGCAGGGACTATGATATCACAGTTATCCTGAGAGCCTGAGTGGCTCTCTGGAACATTGTACTCTGGAACATCCTGGAACCTGAGCAGCTTGGACCTGGGAAGTGCATTAGACAAAAAGCCCACCAAGGACTATGCTCTGGCAGAACACCAGGCCCCTTTGGCTTGGGAAGAGCAGGAGATTCATGGCTCAACTGGGACTAGGCATTCATAGAACCCCCAGAAATACAAGCAGGTTGGGCCTTGGAAGTGCAGGAGGCAAAGAACCCACCTGGGACTCTGCCCCGACAGAAAACTGGGGAGTCTGGACTGCTTGGGCCTGGGAAAAGCAAGAGATACATGGCTCAACTGGGACTGGGCCTTCATAGAACACTTGGGAATCTGAGAAGCTTGGACCTGGGAAGTTCAGGAGACACACGGCCAATCTGGGACTGCACACCTAGCACAGGACGGACCCTGAGTAGCTTGGGCCTGGGAAGTGCATG
>NW_011494969.1:19296-19686 GCF_000754665.1 Bison bison bison | reverse complement strand
CCCTCCTATAACTGTGCACTTGAGGGGCACCCAGGAGCTTGAGTGGTTGGATCTGAGAAGTGCACATCACCCTGGACTTTGGCAGACCCTGTGCTGTTCATTCACTACAGGGCTCCCCACAAATCCCAGCAGTGGGATTTGTTTCCAGTGTTCCTGCCTCTCCACAGCACAACAGAGCAAATGACCCTGAATAAGGGTCTACTGTCACCTCTTCCTATCAGGGCTTAGATTAAACATTGAAGAGAGTTTCAAGCAGAGGAAGTCAGCATAAGTAAAGATAAGACAGGAGAACCACTCCAGAAATGGCAGATGCAACAGACTAAAATCAAGCAGTACAACTGCATATAAGGACAATTGCAGACTTTGAGAAAAAGTGCAAGCTAGAACAAG
>NW_011494969.1:17736-19196 GCF_000754665.1 Bison bison bison | reverse complement strand
CCTATTCTTTTCTATATATAACACTGTGAATCTCTCGGACTGTTCAGGATGTGGAGTTATTTCACCACTAACATGGAGTTTTGTCTTCTGTACAATGTTGAAAGTGTAGTTTGAGGTTATTGAAAGAGGGGGACCAAAAACCAGAGGCAGGTAGCTCAGCTCCAAAACTTTGGATCATCATAGAACCCCTGGCCCCAGGGAATAGTGATAGATAAGATCCCATCCAAAAGGATACATGCCTATACTGAAAGCAAGCTCCATCCAAGAGCAGCAAGCTGCAGTGCAAGACAACCCATGCTAATCTTCCAGCAAAACAAGAACACACTCAAGAAAATTAAAAGGCAGTCTTCTCAGTTCAGTCACTCAGTTGTGTCTGATTCTTTGAAACCCCATGGACTACAGCACACCAGACCTCCCTGTCAAACCCCAACTCCTAAAGTTTACTCAACTCACGTCCTCTGAGTCAGTGATGCCATCCAGCCATCTCATCCTCTGTCATGACTTTCTCCTCTGGACCTCAATCTCTCCCAGCCAGCATCAGGGTCTTTTCAAATGAATCAGCTCTTCGCATCAGGTGGCCCAAGTATTGGAGTTTCAGCTTCAGCATCAACTACTTGGTAGTTGTCCACTGTGATCTCAATGTTTGGAATATGACTTTTGAGACAGAAATCCTTTTGATTTCTGGGTCAAACCCATCACTTGTGCTTAATTAAATTTTGAGTGAAATAATTGCTGTTTCTCTCTATTCTGTTATCAGGTCATGTTTTCTGTAAATACCTAAGACTTTCTGATTTGTAAAATTTCAGTCTTCTCTTTCCTTGTTGATTTTTTGGTGTGGTTGTTCTATTAGTGATCTACAGAGACAGTTTGAAGTCAGCCACTCCACTTTTCATCTCCACAGGTTTTCTTTTAAAGACTCTGTATGTCCTGGTTCTCTAGTGAAATATTCTTGACAATTAAAAAAAAATTATACGCAATGTTTCTTGTATTCTTTTTATCCATACTACCTGATGTAAAGTCCCTGTTAAGTCCAGCTTCTAGGCTTTCTAAGCCATGCTTTGTATTAACTACTTATTTCCTTATATGTGACCAGATATCTTCTCCTATTTCTTTGTGTGTCTCGTGTTTTGTTGTTGTTGTTGAAAACTAGAAAATGCAGATATAACATGGTGAGATGGAACATCAGATTTCTTCCCCCAGAGCTTTGTTTTGTCGTCGTTTGTTGGATGATTTCTGAACTGATTCTGTATGGTATGTATTTTTTCCTTGTGTGTAGCCACTGAATGCTTGTTTATAACCTAGCAGACGGCCCATGTTTGAAGTTTCATTAAAAACCACCAGGCCTCTCAACCTCTGTTTTTAGGCTCTGTGCGTGGTGGAGTATACCTTTAATAGTCAGCCAGGCGACTGATAGTTCTTCTCTTCATTTCAGACTTGTGCAGAAAATCCAGGTCACTCAA
>NW_011494969.1:16851-17636 GCF_000754665.1 Bison bison bison | reverse complement strand
ACACTACTCTCCATGTTCATCCATGTTGTTGCAAATGGCAGGATTTATCTACCTCGGATGTTAATTCCTTATTGGGCAAATCATTTGCAAATATTTTTACCGATCTAGTACACTGTCCTTTTATTGTTGTTGTTGACAATGTCCTTTTCCATGCAAAATCAATTTGGTGTGATAAAGTTTCACTTACTAGGTTTTGCTTGGGTTGCTTGTGGGTTTGGTGTTCTGTACAAAAAGCAAAGAACAAGAGTGGCATTCAGTAGTTGTACAATGTGTTCTCTTGCAGTAGTTTTATGGTTTCAGCTCTGTGTTTAAATTTCTGATCTGTTTCAGGGTAATTTGAGATAAATTCCAGTATAATAAAGGGGGTCTACTTTTATGTTAAGTATTGTTTTTCCTGTCCTGTCTATTGGAGAGGATGTCTTTTCTACACTGTGGTCTTGATTCCCTTCATAAGTATTAGTTGGTCTGTTTTGAAAATTTTTATTTCTGAGTGCTCAGTTTTGTTCCAGGATCTGCATTACTGGTCGAATGCCAGTACCATATTGTTTGGACAGTTGTGTTTCAAAAGCAGGAGGTGTGTGTCCTCCAGCTTTATTCTTTCTCAAGATTTCTTTGGTGGTTTGGATTGTTTGAGGTTCCATATAACTTTGTCTGTAGGAAAAAAATGCTACTTGAATTGTTATAGGAATTACATGGAATCTGTATGTTACTTTGGGTGATATGGATGCATTAATATTATAACTGATTTAAGTATGTTAATTGTATATCCTGATACTTTACTGATT
>NW_011494969.1:16093-16751 GCF_000754665.1 Bison bison bison | reverse complement strand
ACTTTTCCATTTTTTGTATTTGATGACTAAAAACATAGAATCTGTCCATAAAACTGTATCATTTTCATGTCCATTTATTTTAGTTTAACTACATATAACCCTGCAAATGAATCAAATAATAGTTAATTCCCAGTTTAATTATCTGTTTGATGGGGCAGTGTAACCACAATTATATTAATCCCTTAAGGGATTAAAATACTAACTGTAAAGTGATAGCCACAAATAGCTCTTCTGATTTTTAATCTGTTGTGGATATTACAAACCTTTGCTACTCAAATCATAATCTAAAGATAATAGCAGCATCACTACTCTGTGGAATTGTATGAGCAGGTTATTAGCTTATCTCTTCACTGCTGATTTACACTCAGAGTTTTAATAAAATACCTTTGTGTTTTTGGTGCACATTATAGTTTGAGAAGTGTTGGTTTGTATTACACTGCAGTTTTATGACTGTGATATTTCAGTTGCCTTTCTTTAGACCTTTTCTAGCTTAATTGTAAGCATTCAGAATGTTTTCCTCTGTCAATGATTCAGCTTTTTTTTTAAAATTTTATTTTATTTTTAAACTTTACAATATTGTATTAGTTTTGCCAAATATTGAAATGAATCCACCACAGGTATACCTGTGTTACCCACCCTGAACCCTCCTCCCTCCTCC
>NW_011494969.1:15587-15993 GCF_000754665.1 Bison bison bison | reverse complement strand
GCACCAGCCCCAAGCATCCAGTGTCGTGCATTGAACCTGGACTGGCGACTCATTTCATACATGATATTATACACGTTTCAGTGCCATTCTCCCAAATCTCCCCACCCTCTCCCTCTCCCAAAGAATCCATAAGACTGATCTATTCAGCTTTCGAACTGCCTTATGATCCAGCAATCCCACTGCTGGGCATACACACTGAGGAAACCAGAAGGGAAAGAGACAAGTGTACCCCAATGTTCATCACAGCACTGTTCATAATAGCCAGGACATGGAAGCAACCTAGATGTCCATCAGCAGATGAATGGAAAGAAAGCTATGGTACATATACACAATGAAGTATTACTCAGCCATTAAGAAGAATACATTTGAATCAGTTCTAATGAGGTGGATGAAACTGGAGCCTATT
>NW_011494969.1:14930-15366 GCF_000754665.1 Bison bison bison | reverse complement strand
GAAAAAAAAAATACAATATTGTAAAGTTTAAAAATAAAATAAAATTAAAAAAAAAAGAAAAAGAAAAGTGAACTCCCTAAAAGGCAGTAATTCTCTAGCATATTTGCATAATAAACACAAAAAGACTTCACTTCAGGCCTGTCAGGTTTTAGGAAGGTATGGTGTCTTTTTTAAAGCACCAGAGAGAATTCAAATCAGCAAGATACTCTAAGAACTGGGTTATAAAAAAGTTTATCTTGGGTAATAATAATACTTTCAGATTGAACTACAGTGTTAGAGTGTGGACAAGGACCACATTGCCATCCCATGTGTTTCCTTTTCTTTCTTTGATTCAGTGCATTGTTTACATAACTTTCCTAATTTTATTTGGTCAGGTATGCAAACTTCGTCATGAGGGTTGTGTGTGTGTGTGTGTGTGTGTGTGTGTGTGTGTGTG
>NW_011494969.1:12596-14649 GCF_000754665.1 Bison bison bison | reverse complement strand
AAGTGTTGTTTAATTTGAAAGTAATTTATGAGACAACTGATGATTCTTTGCATAAACAGTTTTGATCCTTCCTTGTTTTTTCTCCAACGACAACAAAGCTGATGTAATTTTAAAGTACAATGCAGATGAAGCTAGAAGTCTGAAGGCTTATGGAGAGCTTCCAGAATATGGTAGTTAATATTAAAGTTATTACATTTCCCTGTCTTCTCATAGTATTTGCTAGTTAGCATTTAGGTGAAACAGTCATTTCAGAATTCTCTCTTTTCTGTATTTTTGCATAGATGCTTAAATTCACTCTAAGTATGTATTAAATACTTTAGAATATTAACAACTTATTAATGAATTCTCTTCCTAATATATGTTCTTTTGGTGGGAAATTAAAAAGCTCACAAGTCCTAGACTTGTACATAATAATTGTTAAAGCAATGCCTCTTTACACTCTTCAAAACAATTCTTAAGAGATCATACCTGTTTTCAGCTAATTGAGGACAACATTTATGGTACTGGTATTGATTTTTCAGAAAAGAGTATTCAGTTTTTCTTAGTATATAGAGTACTGTCATGGAGTTTTGTGGACAGTGTTTCTAAATCCCTTTTATTTCTTAGAGACAAAATATTCTATTCTTCTTCTAGTAAGCTTGGAACAATTAAATAAGTTTCTAGTAACAAAAAAGATGAAGTGTATTAAACTCACATTTGGAACATGATAGCAATTTTTTTTATTATATTACAGTGCATTTTATTATATAAAATTATGAGTTTTGAGTAAGAGTGAAGATTCTGATGACATATAGGCTGTTTAAGAAATACTAAGATAATTGGGAATCAGATAAATACTTACTTGGCAGTGAACTTCTTTTAGCGGTTTCAGTGTGAATGTGTTCTCTGTGATATGTTTGTGGTTAGGAAGATTTTCTGGAATAAAACTCTTGAACCAAAGGTTGATTACAAGCAGTTTCTTGTACAGTTCAGTGTTTTAGTATTAATCCAGTATTATTTCTTTAAATAGACAATCTAGTAACATCTTGATTTTATATTTTTAAGAGTATGCTCTTACTGTTTTTAGCTGAACTTAATGAAACAGATACCTTTGATCCTGAAGATGACAGTGAAATCCAGTTTAAGGACCCTGCAGGTGAGGATGAAGACATTAAGTCCAGGCTGGACCATGTGTGTGTGTGCTTTTTACTGGTTTATATATGAAAGTAGTCAGATCTTTCACTGTCTTTGGTCTCAGAAGTTTGAACATTGAATTGAATATATATTGAGGATTACGTATCCATGAATTTGAATATTCATTAATATACAGAAGCCATCTTGAAAACCTTTCTAAATTTTCTGAAACTATAATTCTTCGGGTTTTTTTTTTTTTAAGCAATTAGGTCTGACACTGGGTACTCCGTAATGACACTTTATTAGGCAAGGGGTTCTGCAGTGATAGTAGTAAGAAGTTTAGCAGGCAGTTTTAAAATGTATCATCTCCCAAGGCTGGTATATTAAAGGAGGAAAAGCAAACTAAAGCCAGCTTCCTGAAGTATTAGAATTTCATTGTACTCCAAAGCATTCTTAAAATGAAGGCCTGTTTTGTTGCACATGGATTTAGAGGTTACATTAATTGTCTGGTATCACTCTAGGACAAACTTTTGGTTTGGAGTTTGTGGGAAATAGTTGTTTATCTTGGTAAGGAAATAGTGATGATAGGAATTTTAAATGCCTCACTTTTCTGCTATGGATGTATTTAAATAAACATTTTATTATTTGTATTTTTTTTACTTATTAGACAGGCATATCAAGTAATTGGAATGACAGTATGGCTTATATTCTTGTAAGCCGTATTAGACTTCTTCTTATTCTTTGGTACTTCTAATAAAAATGTAGAAACCAAACGTGCAAAAAAATCAATGAGTGTTTGATTGAATACTAAGGCAGAAGTTTAAAATTCCAGGAGCAGATTTTAGGAAGTCTAAATTGGATCACTGACCTAGGACACAGATTTCAAGATCTTTCTATCACCAACATTGTTATTAAGAGCTATTTTCAGTCACTCAAAGTG
>NW_011494969.1:10798-11974 GCF_000754665.1 Bison bison bison | reverse complement strand
TCACCAACAACTAGTAAAAAAAAAAAAAAAGAAAAGAAGAAGAAAAATATTGTTGAAATATTATTAAATGTTTTTAAAATTTTTCTGGTCCAGTTTTGCTATCATTTATCAGAGGCTCTAAAAATTTAACATACATTTTTATTTTATGTATTTATGATGTTTTTGTCATCATCTTTTACGTATTTGGAGTTATGAATTATGTAAATGTTAAAATGAACATCTTAAAGACGTTAGTTAAATTTGGCATAAAAAAAGAAAAAGGCAGTTTTATTTGAAAAAGTGGACCCCAGGTTTTATGAATCAATTACAAATCAGAAAGTATAAAATGATTATATACAAAGAAAGAATCCAGTAATGTAATGTGTATTAAGTAGATGTCTATTTAGTGATTACTTTGTAGTTTATAGGTCGTTTGTAATGCTGAAAACATATTTCATAGAAGTACTGTCCTCTGTCTCTAACATTTTGTTCAGTTTTGACAGAGATTCCTTGTTGCATGAGGCTTACCTCACAGGGTCATTCCAGAAGGCCCCATGGGCAGGCTCCAGTGTCCGGATGGAGGCCAGACACTACACAGGACATGCCAAGGGAGGCCACCATCTCCCTTCAGAAGTGTCCTCTCCCGAATACATCAGACAAACCAAAAGTGGGGGAGATATTTTTTTTATTAAAAAAAATAATAAAAGCGGATCGATTCCCTAAAAAGGTGCAGATGCAATGAAAGACCACCGGAGGGGCAGCTCAAAACCAGACAGAATAAACAAGCCTGACCACAGTGAAGACACAGCTCCTGCACCCCTCCAGGGTGCTAGGCCATGGCTAGAATAGAACCCAGACTAGCAATGGGAGAAGTCTGAATAAGGTATGTAGATCACCATGTGGTCAAGTCGAAGCTCTTTTTAAATTTTACTGAAGTATACTTGATTTACAATGTTGTGCAAATTTCATCTGTACAACAAATGACCCACACATATAAATATATATGATTTGTATTATTTTCCATTATGATTTATTACAGGATGCTGAGTATAGCTCCCTTTACTACATAGTAGGGCCATCTTGTTTATCCATCATATAGTTCAGTCACTCAAGTCCTGTCTGATTCTTTGCCTCCTCATGGACTGCAGCACATCAGGCTTTCTTGTCCTTCACCATCTCCCGGAATTTACTCAAACT
>NW_011494969.1:9898-10672 GCF_000754665.1 Bison bison bison | reverse complement strand
TTCAACATCAGTCCTTCTAATGAATATTCAGGATTGATTTCCTTTAGGATGGACTGGTTGGATCTCCTTGCAGTCCAAAGGACTCTTAAGAGTCTTCTCCAACACCACAGCTCAAAAGCATCCATTCTTTGGTGCTCAGCTTTCTTTATAGTCCAACTCTCAGAGCCATAGATGTCTACATGAATACTGAGAAAAGGACGTGGGGTGGAAGAGGTTTCTGGTAGGTGGCCTAGAGTTAAGTGGTCTTCAAGGTGCTTTAAGACAACCTTGTAGGACAAAATTGGAATGATCTTCATTTCCACAGACACTTCAATACAACCTAAATATCATGGAGGGATTTTAGGCAAGATTTTTAAAACCAGATAATGGTGAAACGTGAGAGAGAACAGAATGAAAGCCTGAATACTGTGGCTGTGGGTCAAGGTTTGGAGGAGACACACTCTCCCTGCCTTGTGACCCATCAGAGTTGACACAGAGAGATGAAGATGGCAGGAATGTTTGGAGACATTGGGAACATTAAAAATTCCTGATTTCTCCCACCAAATCATCTTAGTTACTCCCCACCCTCCCCTAGAGGTGTCAGGATAGGGCTTTGTGATGTTAAGGCTCAGCCAGGATCACCACTGTCTGGGAGAAGTAACTTGTAGACCTCATAAAGCATAAATGTGTGGTCCCCTGGCTGCTGCTGCTGCTGCTGCTAAGTCACTTCAGTCATGTTCGACTCTGTTCGACCCCAGAGATGGCAGCCCACCAGGGTCCCCCGTCCCTGGGATT
>NW_011494969.1:8358-9660 GCF_000754665.1 Bison bison bison | reverse complement strand
ACCCCATGGACTGCAGCCTACCAGGCTCCTCTGTCCATGGGATTTGCCAGGCAAGAGTACTGGAGTGCATTGTCATTGCCTTCTCCTGGCTCTGGGGAGGGGTATATATTGGGGTCTATGGGGCTCTGGAGCAGACCGCTGGGTTCTTCAAAATAACTAAGGTGACTGAGAAGCCACAAGGCTCTAGAGCAGTGATGGAACAGCTGAGTCCAGATACCCAGGAGGAAAAGATGAAGACTTCCTGTCAACTGAGAACCAAAAAAGTGTCAAGGTGAGCTGAAACCACCCATGCTTCTCTTGCCTTTTGACACCACCCCATACGACTCCTTCCCCTGTCCTTGCCTGGCACATACCCTTTCTCTGCCCACACCCTTCCTCCTGAAGCCTTCATTCTCATCCATTTTCACCCTCTTCCCCAAACCAGTGCCATTCTGTGCTCCCTCTCTTGTTTTCTCCAGGTGACCAGGGTAACCATGAGGGTGAATAAGCTATCTTGACCTGAGTTTTTTGTATGTTTGTAGGAAGATTTTTTTTTTTTTTTCCGGCACCCGCGCGTGGAGTCACACTCGTGGAGGCGAGGGTGAAGCCGAGAGACCTAGGCGCACGAGTGACTGACTAGAGAGGCGCCGCCGCACTTCCTGTAGGAAGATTTTTGATAAAGTTTTGATTCCCGTGCTTGTGCTGGGTTTGCTAAGATTATCTATTTATTCCTGGTTGAGTTTTGGAAAGTTTTTCTTTTCTAGGAATTTGTTCATATCTTCCAAGTTGTTCATTTTATTGTCATAGAGCTGCTGATAATAGGCTTTTATGATCCTTTGTATTTCTGTGTTGTCTACTAACATTTTCGTTTCTAATTTTGATTTGATTCTTCTCCCTTTGTTTCTTGATGAGTCTTGCTAATGGTTCGCCTATTTTATTTAACTTCTCAAAGAATAATTACTGATTATTACTATAGTCTGCTTTGTTTCTTCTTCATTTATTTCTGCTCTAATTTTTACAATTTCTTTATTTCTTCTAACCCTGGGTTTCTTCACTTCTTTTTCTAGTTTCTTTAGGTGTAAATTTAGGTCATTTATGTGATCATTCTCTTGTTTCTTGAGGTAACTTGGTACATCTATGAACCTTCTTTGCACTGCTTTTACTGAACCCCAAAGATTTTGGATTGTCATGCTTTCATTTTCATTTGTTTCTTGAGGTAACCTGGTACATCTATGAACCTTCTTTGCACTGCTTTTACTGAATCCCAAAGATTTTGCATTGTCATGCTTTCATTTTCATTTGTTTCTATGCATATTTGGTTTA
>NW_011494969.1:7856-8258 GCF_000754665.1 Bison bison bison | reverse complement strand
CTTTTCTCAGCCCTTCACTTTCACTCTGTATATGCCCCTTGGTTTCAGGTGCATCTCTTTTACACAGCATACATAGAAGCCTGGTTTTGTAACCGATTTATCATACTTTCTTTGTCACCTATCTATCCATTTGTCCATCCCTCTTTCCAATCAACAATCTTTTTCCTTGGTGCATTTCAGTATGTGTCTCCTTAAGTATCTCAGCAAGCCTGCCATTAAGTAGTCAGCCATGTTTGTATACAGCAATTTTCTTTGGATATTAACTTTACACACAATGAAATATAGCAATCTTTTCTTTCCTCAGTCATGCTACTTTTGAACTGAAGTATAGTCCATTTATAATTTTGTGTTAATTTCTGCTTTACAGCAAAGTGATTCAGTTATAGACATATATTTACATAT
>NW_011494969.1:7172-7756 GCF_000754665.1 Bison bison bison | reverse complement strand
GTTTGTGTTTCCTTGCTAATTTTGTTTGGTTGATCCAGCCATAGGTGTGAGAGGGGTATTAAAGTCTCCCACTATTATTGCATTACTGTCAATTTCTCCTTTCATACTTGTTAGCATTTGCCGTATGTATTGAGGTGCTCCTAAATTTGGTGCATATATATTTATAATGGTTATATCTTCTTGGATTGATTTTTTGATAATATGTAGTGTTATTCTTTGCCTCTTTTCAGACACTTTATTTTAATGCCTATTTTATTTGATATGAGTATTGCTACTTCAGCTTTCTTCTGCCCTCTATTTGCATGAAAATCCTTTTTCCAGCCCTTCACTTTCACTCTATATGTGTCCCTTGTTTTGAGGTGGGTCTATTGTAGACAGCATATATAGGGGTCTGGTTTTGTCACCATTTTAAAATACTTCCTTTGCCATGTATCTATCCATTTTTCTACCCCTGGATGGAATCAGCAATCTATCTTTTTCCTTGTTGCCTTTGGTAGTAAATTGCAGACATTGGTATGTGTCTCCTTAAGTATTTCGGCAAGACTGTCATTAAGCAGTGAGACATGTTTGTTTACAGCAATTTT
>NW_011494969.1:5401-6801 GCF_000754665.1 Bison bison bison | reverse complement strand
CATTCCTCTGGGTCGTCCCAGTGCACCAGCCCCAAGCATCCAGTATCATGCATCAAACCTGGACTGGCAATTCATTTCATATATGACATTATACATGTTTCAATGCCATTTTCCCAAATCATCCCACCCTCTCCCTCTCCACAGAGTCCAAAAGACTGTTCTATACACCTGTGTCTCTTTTGCTGTCTCACATATAGGCTTATTGTTACCATCTTTCAAATTCCATATATATGTATTAGTATACTGTATTGGTGTTTTTCTTTCTGGCTTACTTCACTCTGTATAATCGGCTCCAGTTTCATCCACCCATTAGAACTGATTCAAATGTATTCTTTTTAATGGCTGAGTAATACTCCATTGTGTATATGTACCACAGCTTTCTTATCCATTCATCTGCTGATGGACATCTAGGTTGCTTCCATGTCCTGGCTATTATGAACAGTGCTGGGATGAACATTGGGGTACACGTGTCTCTTTCAATTCTGGTTTCCTCGGTGTGCATGCCCAGCAGTGGGATTGATGGGTCATAAGGCAGTTCTATTTCTGGTTTTTTAAGGAATCTCCACAGTGTTCTCCATAGTGGCTGTACTAGTTTGCATTCCCACCAACAGTGGCCCTAAGTGTACAGAGACTCAGACTGCCTCTGCTACAGGAGGTAATGATCCTATCAGAGTCTTTTCCAGGCTCTTTAGCTGGCAATTTGGAGGCCTCAATGCCTAATCTTTCTCTGTGGCTCCACCCATTCAGGCACTTAGAGGGCTCCCTTTTCTGGGGTCCTTCCCTGTTGTTCAGTGGGTCAGGCACATAGAGAGGCACCCCAGGCTGAGGTCCTATTCTGTAATTTGGTGCATCAGGCACTTAAAGGGAAACCCTAGGTGGAGTCCTATTCTATAATTCAGTGAGTCAGGCACTTTATGGGCCAGCCCCTCTATTCGTCAGGTGCAGATGCTGGCTTGTGGGGAGACAGAGGCTATAGTAATGGATCCACACCCCCTATACATGACTCGGCAGTATCAACTTGCTTCTGTGGCAGCTTGACTTAATTCTACAGGCATTTCCCACCACAATCTCCTCCCTCAGAGCCCTGCAGTCCATCTTTCAGTCTCTTATAATCCTTTGCGTTATTTCACTGGTTGTTGTAATCTCTGATTTTTTGTTTCTAAGTTTGTTGATTTGATTATTCTCTCCTTTTTTTCTTGATGATTTGGGCTAAAGGTTTGTCGACTTTATCTTCTTAAAGAACCAGCTTTTAGTTTTATTAATTTTTACTATTATTTCTTTATTTTTAAAGTATTTCTGCTCGGATCTTTATGATTTATTTCATCTAGTAATTTTAGTTTTGTTTTTTCTTTTTCAGTTGTTTTGGGTGTAAATTGAGGTTGTCTATTCAAAGTTTTTCT
>NW_011494969.1:4324-5301 GCF_000754665.1 Bison bison bison | reverse complement strand
CAGATGTATTGTTCTGTATTTGGATAGAATATCCTTAAGATATTAATGAGACACAGTTTATCTCTTATATCATTTAAGAATTGTGGTTTCTTATTAATTTTCTGCTTTGATGATCTGTTCTTTGGTGTGAGTGGGGTGTTAAAGTCTCCTACTATGATTGTGGTACTGTCAATTTTCTCCGTTTATGTTGGTTAGTGTTTGTCTTATGTGTTGAGGTGTTCCTATGTTGGATGCATAGATATTTGCAATTGTTATGTCTTCCTCTTGGATTAATCCCTTGATAATTATGTAATAACCTCCCTTATCTCTTGTAATCGTCTTTAGTTTAGTCTGCTTCGTTGGATATGTGTATAACTGTATTACTCTGCTGTAAAGCAGAAACTAACACAATATTGTATACTGCAATAAAAAAATAACATGAATAGGAATAATAATATTTGTATCTTTCATTGTATGTAAAGTTTATATCCAAAGAAAAGTGTCACCCTGCTTATTTAACTTATATGCAAAGTACATCATGAGAAACACTGGACAGGAGGGAACACAAGCTGTATTCAAGATTCCCGAGAGAAATATCAATAACCTCATATATGCAGATGAAACCACCCTTATGGCAGAAAGTGAAGAGGAACTGAAAAGCTCGTTGATGAAAGTGAAAGAGGAGAGTGAAAAAGTTGGCTTAAAGCTCAACATTCAGAAAACGAAGATCATGGCTTCTGGTCCCATTACTTTATGGGAAATAGATGGGGAAACAGTGTCAGACTTTATTTGGTTGGAGGGGGGGGCTCCAAAATCACTGCAGATGGTGACTGCAGTCATGAAATTAAAAGACGCTTATTCCTTGAAAGGAAATGTGTGACCAACCTAGATAACACATTGAAAAGCAGAGACATTACTTTGCCAACAAAGTTTCATCTAGTCAAGGCTATGGTTTTTCCTGTGGTCATGTATGGATGTAAGAGTTGGACTGTGAAGAA
>NW_011494969.1:3697-4037 GCF_000754665.1 Bison bison bison | reverse complement strand
GATTTGTATTTCTCTAATGAATAGTGATGATGAACTATGGATGAGGTTCATGACACTGTACAGGAGACAGGAACCAAGACCATCCTCAAGAAAAAGAAATGCAAAAAAGTAAAATGGCTGTCTGAGGAGGCCTTACAAATAGCTGTGAAAAGAAGAGAAGCCAAAAGAAAAGGAAGAAGGGAAAGCTATATCCATTTGAATGCAGAGTTCCAAAGAATAGCAAGTAAAGAAAGCCTTCCTCAGTGACCAGCACAAAGAAATAGAAGGAAATAAAGAATGGAAAACACTAGAGATCTCTTCAAGAAAATTAGAGATACCAAGGGAACATTTCATGCAAAGA
>NW_011494969.1:1177-2006 GCF_000754665.1 Bison bison bison | reverse complement strand
AAAAAAATAGTCCTTATACTGTGAAAAAAATCTATTGGTATTTAGATAAGGATTGTACTGAATCTATGGATTTCTTTTGGTTGTAATTTTTACAATATTGAGTCTTCCCATTTAAGAACATGGTATATCTCTCAATCTGTTTGTGTCCTTTTTTTTTTTTCTTTATGGTTTGCTATGTACAGATCTTGGCTTCCTTAGGTGGGTTTATTCTTCAGGTAAGTTCAGTTGCCCAGTCGTGTCCAAGTCTTTGCTACCTCATGGACCTTGGCACATCAGGCTTCCCTGTCCATCACCAACTCCCAGAGTTTAACCAAACTCATGTCCATTAAGTCAGTGATGCAACCATCATCCAACCATCTCATTCTTTGTCATCCCATTCTCCCCACACCTAAAATATTTCACACCATCAAGGCCTTTTCCAATGAGCCAGTTCTTCACATCAGGTGGCCAAAATATTCATCTTTCAGCTTCAATGTCAGTCCTTCCAAAAAACACTGGGTACTGATGTCTTTAGGATGGACTGATTGTATCTCCTTGAAGTCCAAGGGACTCTCAAGAGTCTTCTCCAACATCACATTTTTCTATTGGGTGTTTTTTTTGTTTTGTTTTGTTTTGTTTTTGAGCTACAAGAGCTCAAAAGCATTAATTTTTCAGTGCTCAGCTTTCTATATGGTCCAAATCTCATATGTATACATGACTACAGGAAAAACCATAGCCTTGACAAAATGGACCTTTATAGGCAAATTAATGTCTCTAGTTCGTAATGTGCTGTCTAGGTTTGTATATAGCATGGGCAGATGTGACAGGTGTGCATAGAGCGGCCAAGAGG
>NW_011494969.1:0-986 GCF_000754665.1 Bison bison bison | reverse complement strand
TGTTCAAGGTCAGGAGGGGTGGCAGTGAGGAGATATCCCTTGTCCAAGGTAAGGAGCAGTGGCTGCTTTTTGCTGGAGCAGCCGCAAAGAGATACCCTACATCCAAGGTACTAGAAACCCAAGTAAAATGGTAGGTTTTGCAAGAGGGAATCAGATGGAAGACACACTGAAATCATAATCACAGGAAACTAGCCAATCTAATCACACTAGGACTACAGCCTTATCTAACTCAATGAAACTAAGCCATGCCCCTGGGGCCACCCAAGATGGGGGGGGGGTCATGATGGAGAGGTATGACAGAATGTGATCCACTGGAGAAGGGAATGGAAAACCACTTCAGTATTCTTGCCTTGGGAACCCCATGAACAGTATGAAAAGACAAAATGATAGGATACTTAAGGAAGAACTCCTCAGGTCAGTAGGTGCCCAATATACTACTGGAGATCAGTGGAGAAATAACTCCAGAATTATTAAAATATTATCTGTATAAAAATTAAAAAACAAAACAAAGAATGAAGTGATGGAGCCAAAGCAAAAACAATACCCAGTTGTGGATGTGACTGGTGATAGAAGCAAGGTCCAATGCTGTAAAGAGCAATATTGCATAAGAACCTGGAATGTCAGGTCCATGAATCAAGGCAAATTGGAAGGAGTCAAACAAAAGATGGCAAGAGAGAATGTCGACATTCTAGGAATCAGAGATCTAAAATAGACTGGAATGATGAAATTTAACTTAGATGACCCTTATATCTACCACTTCGGGCAGAAATCCCTCAGAAGAAATGGAGTAGCCATTATGCTCAACAAAAGAGTCCGAAAAGCAGTACTTGGATACAATCTCAAAAATGACAGAATGATCTCTGTTCGTTTCCAAGGAAAATTATTCAATATCACAGTAATCCAAGTCTATGCCCCAACCAGTAATGCTGAAGAAGCTAAACTTAAACGGTTCTATGAAGACCTACAAGACATTTTAGAACTAATAC
>NW_011494968.1:4872-5784 GCF_000754665.1 Bison bison bison | reverse complement strand
TCAGTGCATGATCAATCACGTGATCAGTGTATGATCAGCCAGGTGAACAGTGCATGCTCAGTTACGTGATCAGGGCCTGCTGAGCTGCGTGATTACTGTCTGCTCATCTGCTTGACAATTGCCAGCTGTGCTGCGTAATTCCTGCCTACTCAGCTGCTTGATTATTGCCAGGTGAGCAGCATGATTCCTCACAGCTGAGTTCCATGATTATTGCCTGCTGACTGTTTGATTAGTGCCTACTCAGCTCTCTGTTTATTGCCTGGAGAGGCACATGATCAGTGTATGATAGCAAACATGATCAGTGCATGATCAATCACATGATCAGCGCCATTAAGTCACGTGATCAGTACATGATAGTCATGTGATCAGTCCATGCTCAGTCACGGTATCAGTGCATGATCAGCCACGTGATCAGTGCATGATATCCAAGTGATCAGTGCATGATAGCCACGTGATCAGTGCATGATCAGTCACGTGATACGTGTGTGATCAGTCACGTGATCAGTGCACAATGAGCCACGTGATCAGTGCATGACCAATTACGTGATCAGTGCATGATCAGTCACGTGTCCAGTACATGGTAGCTACGTGATCATTGCATGATCAGCCACGTGATCAGTGCATGATCAATTACCTGATCAGTGCATGATCAGTCATGTGACCAGTACATGGTAGCTATGTGACCATTGTATGGTCAGCCACATAAGCAGTGCATGATAGCAACGTGATCAGTGCATGATCAGTCCTGTGATGAGTGTATGAAAAGCCAAGTGATCAGTGCAAGATAGCTATGTGATCAGTGCATAATCAATTACGTGATCAGTGCATGATCAGTCACGTGAACAGTACATGTTAGCTACGTGATCACTGCAGGTTCAGCCATGTGAGCACTGCATGATAGACACAGGATCA
>NW_011494968.1:0-2051 GCF_000754665.1 Bison bison bison | reverse complement strand
ATCAGTGTGTGACCAGCCAAGTGATCAGTGCATGATAGCCACGTGATCAGTGCATGATCATTCACGTGATCAGTGCATGATCTGTCACGTGATCAGTGTATGATCATCCACGTGATCAGTGCATGGGCAGTCATGTGATCAGTGCATAATATAGACGTGATAAGTGCATGATTAGTCTCGTGATCAGTGTATGATCAACCACGTGATCAGTGCACGATAGCCAGGTAATGAGTGCATGATAGCCAGATGATCAGTGCATTATCAGTCACGTAATCAGTGTATGATCAGCCAAGTTATCAGTGCATGATAGCCAACTGATCAGTGCATGATCAGTCACGTGGTCACTGCATGATCAGTCCCGTGATCAGTGAATGATCAGTCACGTGATCAGTGTATGATCATCCACGTGATCATTGCATGTGGAGTCATGTAATCAATGCATGATATCGCCGTGATCAGTTCATTATCAGTCCCGTGATGAGTGTATGATCAGCCAAGGGATCAGTGCAAGATAGCTACGTGATCAGTGCATGATCAGTCACATGATCAGTGCATGATCAGCCAGGAGATCAGTGCATGATAGCTACGTGATCAGTTCATGATTAGTCACGTGATCTGTGCATGACCAGGCAGGTGATCAGTGTATGATCATCCACGTGATCAGTGCATGTTCATCATGTAATCAATGCATGATATCGCCGTGATCAGTGAATGATCAGTCCCGTGATGAGTGTGTGATCAGCCACATGATCAGTGCATGATACCTACGTGTTGAGTTCATGATTAGTCCCGTGATCTGTGCATGACAGGCAAGTAATCAGTGCATGATATCCACGTGACCAGTGCATTATAGCCACGTGATAAGTGCATGATCACTCAAGTGATAGGTGCGTGAACAGTCACGTGATCAGTGCATGGTGAGCCAGGTGATCAGTGCATGATCAAGTATGTGATCAGTGCATGATCAGTCATGTGACCAGTACATGGTAGCTGCGTGATCAATGCATGATCAGCCACGTGAGCAGTGCATGATAGCCTCGTGATCAGTGCATGATCAATCACGTGATCAGTGTATGATCAGCCACGTGAACAGTGCATGCTCAGTCACGTAATCAGGGCCTTCTGAGCTGCGTGATTACTGTCTGCTCATCTGCTTGACAATTGCCAGCTGAGCTGCACGATTCCTGCCTGTCATCTCCTTGACAATTGCCACCTGTGCTGCGTAATTCCTGCCTGCTCATCTACTTGATTATTGCCAGCTGAGCAGCATGATTCCTCACAGCTGAGTTCCATGATTATTGCCTGCTGACTGATTCCTGCCTACTCAGCTCTTTGTTCATTGCCTCCAGAGGCACAGCATCAGTGTATGACACCAAACATGATCAGCGCATGATCAGTCACATGATCAGCGCCATTAAGTCACGTGATCACTACATGATAGTCATGTGATCAGTCCATGCTCAGTCACGGTATCATTGCATGATCAGCCACGTTATCGGTGCATGATAGCCACGTGATCATTGCATGATAGCCACGTGATCAGTGCATGATCAGCCAGGTGATCATTGCATGATAGCTACGTGATCAGTTCATGATCAGTCACGTGATCTGTGCATGACCACCCAGGTGATCAGTGTATGATCAGCCACGTGAACAGTGCATGATAACCACGTGACAGTGCATGATCTGTCACCTGATGGGTGTATGATCAGTCACGTGACCGGTACATGGTAGCTACATGATCATTGCATGGTCAACCACGTGAGTAGTGCCTGATAGCCAGGTGATCAGTGCATGATCAGTCACGTGATCAGTGCATGATCAGTCATGTAATCTGTGCATGACCAGGCACGTGATCAGTGTATGACCAGCCAAGTGATCAGTGCATGATAGCCACGTGATCAGTGCATGATCAGTCACGTGATCAGTGCATGATCAGCCACATGATCAGTGCATGATAAATTACATCATCAGTGCATGACCAGTCACGTGACCAGTACATGGTAGCTAGGTGATCATTGCATGATCAGCCACGTGAGCCGTGCATGATA
>NW_011494967.1:0-1149 GCF_000754665.1 Bison bison bison | reverse complement strand
CCAGTTTTGTATGTGTGTGTTTGTGCTATTCTCAGCCCTGTGCCCTGGAAACTGTGCAACCGGTTTGGGTGTTTGTGTGTGTGTTTGTTCTGTTCACTGCCCTGTGCCCAGGCTGTATATGTGTGTGTAGGTGTGTGTGCCATCCTGAGCCTTGTGTCCTGTCAACTGGGGAACCGGTGTGTGTGTGTGTCTGTGTGTGTGCTGATTTCAGCCATGTGCCCTTCCGACTGTGCAACAGGTTTGTGTGTGTGTGTATGTGTGTAAGTTTGAATTCTCAGCCCTGTGCCCTGGAGACTGTGCAACCGGTTGGTGTGTGTGTGCGTATGTCTGTGTGTGACATTCTCAGACCTGTGTGCTGTCAACTATGCAACCCTTTGTGTGTGTGTGTGTGTGTGTGTGTTTGTGTGTGTGTGTGCTGTTCTCAGCCCTGTGCTCTGGCGACTGTGCAACTAGTTTGTCTGTGTGTGTGTGTGCTGTTTTCAGCCCTGTGCCCTGGCGACTGTGAAACTGGTGTGTGTGTGTGTGTGTATGTGTGTGTGTGTGTGCTGTGTGTGATTCTCATCTCTGTGTCCTGGCGACTGTGCAAGCACTTGTTTGTGTGTGTGTGGGTGCCATTTTCAGCTCTGTGCCCATGTGACTGTGCAACCGGTGTGTGTGTGTGTGTGTGTATGTGTGTGTGTATGCTGTTCCCAGGCCTCTGCCCTGGCAACTCTGAAGCTGGTTTCTTTGTGTGTGTGTCGGTCTGTGTGTGTGCCACGCTCAGCCCTGTGCCCTGGCGATTGTACAACTGGTTTTTGTGTGTGTGTGTATGTGTGTGTATATGCTGTTCTGAGCCCTGTACGCTGGCGAATGTGTACAGGTTTGTGTGTGTATGTGGGCTGGGGGAGTGCTGATCTCAGCCCTGTGTTCGGGCAACTGTGAAACCGGCTTGAGTGTGTGTGGGTGTGTGTGTGTGCTGTTATCAGCCCTGTGCCCTGGAGACTCTGATACTGGTTTGTGTTCATGTGTGTGTGTGTGTGTGTGTGTGTTGCTGTTCTCAACCCTTTGCCGTGGCGATTGTTCAACCAGTTTGTGTATATCTGTGTGTAGGTGTGTGTGCCATCCTGAGCCTTGTGTCCTGTCAACTGGGGAACTGGTGTGTGTGTGTGT
>NW_011494966.1:0-898 GCF_000754665.1 Bison bison bison | reverse complement strand
CGGGCAGGTGTCGCGCGGCTCAGCTGGCGATTATCAAGCTAAAGAGGGGGCTAGTGTGGAGGGGCGTCAGCTGGCGATTATCAGGTAGCTGAGCGGGCAGGTGTCGCGCGGCTCAGCTGGGGATTATGAAGCAGATGATCAAGCAGGAGTCGAGCAGCTCAGCTGGTGAATATAAAGCAGATGAGTGGGCACGTGTCGCACGGCTCAGCTGGTGATTATAAGGCAGATGAGTGGGCAGGTGACGCATGGCTCAGCTGGCGATTATCAGGCAGATGAGCGGACAGGTGTCACCTGGCTCAGCTGGCGATTATCAGGCAGATGAGCGGGCACGTGACGCATGGCTCAGCTGACGATTATAAAGCAGATGAGCAAGCAGGTGTCCCGTGGCTCAGCTGGCGATTATCAAGCAGATGATAGGAGAGGTGTCGTGTGGCTCAGCTGGCGATTATCAAGCAGATGAGCGGGCAGGTGTCACGAGGCTCAGCTGGCGATTATCAAGCAGATGAGCGGGCAGGTGTCGCGAGGCTCAAATGGCGATTATCAGGCAGATGAGCCGGCAGATGACGCATGGCTCAGCTGGCGATTATCAGGCAGACGATCGGACAGGTGTCACCTGGCTAAGCTGGCGATTATCAGGCAGATGAGCTGGCAGGTGCCACGCAGCTCAGCTGCCGATTACCAGGCAGATGAGTGGCCAGGTGACGCATGGCTCAGCTGGCGATTATCAAGTAGATGAGCAAGCAGGTGTCGCGTGGCTCAGTTGGCGATTATCAAGCAGTTGAGCAAGCAGGGGTCGCGTGGCTCAGCTGGCGATTATCAAGCAGATGAGGGGACAGGTGTCGTGTGGTTCAGCTGGCGATTATCAAGCAGATGAGCGGACAGGTGTCAGTGTGGCTCA
>NW_011494965.1:0-633 GCF_000754665.1 Bison bison bison | reverse complement strand
CACTTATCACGTGACTGATCATGCACTCATCACGTGCCTGATCATGCACTGATCACGTGGCTGATCCCGCACTGATCACGCAGCTGATCATACACTCGTCACATGACTGTGCATTCACTGGTCCCATGGCTGATCTGGCACTGATCACATGCCTGATCATGCACTGATTAAGTGGCTGATTATGCACTGATCACGAAGCTGATCCTACACTGATCACTTGACTGTGCATGCATTGTTCACATGGCTGATCATGCACTGATCAATTGGCTGATCCTACACTGATCACGTGACTGTGCAAGCATTGATCACATGGCTGATCATGCACTGACCACGTGGCTGATCATGCACTTATCACGTGACTGATCATGCACTCATCACGTGCCTGATCATGCACTGATCACGTGGCTGATCACGCACTGATCAATTGGCTGATCATGCACTGATCACGAAGCTGATCCTACACTGATCACGTGACTGTGCAAGCATTGATCACATGGCTGATCATGCACTGACCACATGGCTGTTCATGCACTGAACACATGCCTGATCATACACTGATCACGTGACTGTGCATGCACTGATCACGTGGCTGATCATGCACTGATCACCTGGCTGAACATGCACTGATCACGT
>NW_011494964.1:0-1853 GCF_000754665.1 Bison bison bison | reverse complement strand
TGATCAGCCACGTGATCAGTGCATGCACAGTCACATGATCAGTTTACGACCAGCTTAATGATCATTGCATGATTAGTTCCGAGATCAATGTATGATTAGCCACGTGATCAGTACATGATCAGCCACGTGATCACTGTGTGATCAGCCACGTGATCAGTGCATGTGCCATCATGTGAACAGTGTATGATCAGCCACGTGATCACTGCATGATCAGCCACGTGATCAGTGCATGCAGAGTCAGATGATCAGTGTACGATCATCTTCATGATCATTGCATGATTAGTTCGGAGATCAATGTATGATTAGCCACGTGATCAGTGCATGATAGCCACGTGATCATTGCATGATCAGTCACGTGTTCATGGCAAGTGCAGTCATGTGATCAGTGCATGACAGCTACACAATCAGTGCATAATCAGTCACGTGATCAAAGCATGATCAGACACGTGATCAGTGCATGATAGCCATTTAAACAGTGCATGAACAGGAACGTGATCAGTTCATGCACAGTCACGTGATCAGGGCATGATAGACTCGTAATCAGTGCATGATAGCCACGTGATCAGTGCATGATCTGTCATGTGATCAGTGCATGCCCAGTCACGTGATCAGTGTATGATAAACCACGTGATCAGTGCATGATAGCCACCTGATCAGTGCATGGTAAGCAATGTGATTAGTGCATGATTAGCCACGTGATCAACTCATGATCAGCCACGTAATCAGTGCATGATCAGCCATGTGATCAGTGCATGGGCAGCCACGTGATCAGTGTGTGATCAGCCACGTGATCAGTGCATTATAAGCCACGTGATCATTGCATGATCAGGCACGTGATCAGTGCATGATAAGCCACGTAATCAGTGCATGATCAGCCACGTGATCACTGTGTGATCAGCCACGTGATCAGTGCATGTGCCATCATGTGATCAGTCTATGATCAACCACGTGTTCAGTGCATGATAGACACGTGATCAGTGCATGATAGGCACGTGATCAGTGCATGGTCAGTCACGTTATCTGTGCATGCCCAGTGAAGTTATCAGTGCATGATAGCTACGTGATCAGTGCATGATCAGCCACGTAATCAGTGCATGATCAGCCACGTGATGACTGCATGATACACAACGTGATTAGTCCATTACCAGCCAGGTGATCAGCGCATGATCAGCCACGTAATCAGTGCATCATCAACCATGTGATCAGTGCATGCACAGTCACGTGATCAATGTATGATAAGCCTCGTGATCAGTGCATGATAGCCACCTGATCAGTGCATGGTAAGCAACGTGATTAGTGCATGATTAGCCACGTGATCGGAGCATGATCAGCCACGTAATCAGTGCCTGATCAACCATGTGATCCGTGCATGCACAGTCACGTGATCAGTGTATGATCAGCTTCTTCATCAGTGTATGATCAGCCACGTGATCAGTGTCTGATCAGCCACGTGATCAGTGCATGCACAGTCACATGATAGTGTACGATCAGCTTCATGATCATTGCATGATTAGTTACGTGATCAATGTATGATTGGCCACGTGATCAGTGCATGATATCCACGTGATCAATGCATGATCAGTCACGTGTCAGTGCATGATCAGTCACGTTATCACTGTGTGATCAGCCACGTGATCAGTGCATGTGCCATCATGTGATCAGTGTATGATCAGCCACGTGATCAGTGCCTGATCAGCCACGTGATCAGTGCATGCACAGTCACATAATCGGTGCATAATCAGCCACGTGATCAGTGTATGATCAGCCACGTGATCAGTGCATGCACAGTCACATGATCAGTGTACGACCAGCTTCATGATCATTGCATGATTAGTTACGTGATCAATGTATGA
>NW_011494963.1:27809-28373 GCF_000754665.1 Bison bison bison | reverse complement strand
ACACACACACACATACACACAAAAACCACTTGCACAGTCAACACGGCACAGGGTTGAGAACGGCATACACACACTCACACACACACATAAACATACATATAAACTTGTTGCACAGCTGCCAGGGCACAGGGCTCAGAACAGCCGTAACACACACACACATACACACAAACTGGTTGTACAGTCGCCAGTGTACACGGCTGAGAACAGCACACAGACACACACAAAAACACACATGAACAAACCGGTTGCACAGTTGCCAGGGCACAGGGCTGAAAAGAGCACACACTTACCACACACTCACACACAAAAACGGTTACACATCGCCAGGACACAGAGATGAGAATCGTGTGCACACACATACACACAAACCAGTTGCACAGTCGGAAGAGCACATGGCTGAAATCAGCACACACACAGACACACACACACACCGGTTCCCCAGTTGACAGGACACAAGGCTCAGGATGGCACACACACCTACACACACATATACACAAACTGGTTGAACAATCTCCAGGGCAAAGGGTTGAGAAAAGCACACACACACACACACACACACACAGG
>NW_011494963.1:23631-24015 GCF_000754665.1 Bison bison bison | reverse complement strand
CACACACACACACACACATGAACACAAACCAGTATCAGAGTCGCCAGGGCACAGGGATTATAACAGCACACACACACACCCACACATACTCAAGCCGGTTGCACAGTTGCCCGACCACAGGGCTGAGATCAGCACTCCCCCACCCCACACACACACACAAACCTGTACACATTCGCCAGCCACAGGGCTGAGAACAGCACATACACACACATAGACACACACACAAAAACCAGTTGTACAGTCGCCAGGGCACAGGGCTGAGCAGTGGCACACACACAGACCGACACACACACAAAGAAACCAGTTCAGAGTTGCCAGGGCAGAGGGCTGGGAACAGCGTACACACACACATATACACACACACACTACCGGTTGCACAGTCGC
>NW_011494963.1:23122-23531 GCF_000754665.1 Bison bison bison | reverse complement strand
AGGGTTGAGAACGGCATACACACACTCACACACGCACATAAACATACATATAAACTTGTTGCACAGCTGCCAGGGCACAGGGCTCAGAACAGCCGTAACACACACACACATACACACAAACTGGTTGTACAGTCGCCAGGGTACACGGCTGAGAACAGCACACAGACACATACAAAAACACACATGAACAAACCGGTTGCACAGTTGCCAGGGCACAGGGCTGAAAAGAGCACACACTTACACACACTCACACACAAAAACGGTTACACATCGCCAGGACACAGAGATGAGAATCGTGTGCACACACACATACACACAAACCAGTTGCACAGTCGGAAGAGCACATGGCTGAAATCAGCACACACACAGACACACACACACACCGGTTCCCCAGTTGACAGGACACAAG
>NW_011494963.1:20282-20729 GCF_000754665.1 Bison bison bison | reverse complement strand
ACATAAATCGGTTTCACAGTCACCAGAGCACAAGCCTGAGCACAGCACACACACACACACACGAACACAGACAAACTAGTTGCACAGTCGCCAGGGCACAAGGCTGAAAACAGCACACACACACAGACAAACTAGTTGCACTGTCGCCAGAGCACAGGGCTGAGAATGGCACACACAAACACACACACACACACAAATGAACAAACCGTTGCACAGTCGCCAGGGCACAGGGCTGAAAATGGCACACACAAACACTCACAAACCGGTTGCAATGTCACCAGGCCACGGGTATGAGAACAGCACACACATACACACACACACATACATACAAAAACCGCTTGCACAGTCACCACGGCACAGGGATGAGAACGGCATACACACACTCACACACACACATAAACATACACATAAACTTGTTGCACAGTTGACCAGGGCACAGGGCTCAGA
>NW_011494963.1:18666-19165 GCF_000754665.1 Bison bison bison | reverse complement strand
CCCTGTTTCCAGAGCACAGGATTGAGAACAGCACACACACAGATTCACACACACACATACACAAATACATAAAATGGTTGTGCACTCTCCAAGTCACAGGGCTCAGAACAGCTCTAACACACACACACAAACCGATTGCACCTTCACCAGGGTTCATGGCTGAGAACAGAACACACACACACACAGACATAAACCGGTTTCACAGTCGCCAGAGGACAAGCCTGAGAACAACACAGACACACACACGCACACACGCAAACCGGTTTCACAGTCTCCAGGGCACAGGGCTGAGAACAGCACATACCCAAACACAGACCTACACACAAACTGCTTGCACAGTTGCCAGGGCAAAGTGCTGAGAATGGCACAATCAAACACACACACACACACACGAACAAACCATCGCACAGTCGCCAGGGCCCAGGGCTGAGAATGGCACACAAACACGCACATACACTCATAAACCGGTTGCAGTGTCGCCAGGCCAAAGGGCTGAGAA
>NW_011494963.1:17862-18289 GCF_000754665.1 Bison bison bison | reverse complement strand
AGGGCACAGGGCTGAGAATTCAAACTTACACACACACACACAAACCTGTTGCACAGTCGCCAGGGCACAGGGCTGAGAACAGCACACACACACACACATACACAGAAAAACCGCTTACACAGTTGCTAGGGCACAGGTCTGAGAATGGCGCACACACACACACACAAAAACAAAGACAAACTATCCGGTTTCACAGTCGCCAGAGCACAGGGCTGAGAACAGCACACATACACACACATAAACACAATCTGGTTGCGCAGTCATCAGTACACATTGCTGAGAACGGCACACACACACACACACACACACTAAAACACATACACCTAAATCTGTTGCACATTAATCAGGGCACAGGACTGTGAACAGCAGACACAGAAACACACACACTCACAAACAGGTTGCACAGTAGCTAGGGCACAGGGCTGAG
>NW_011494963.1:13869-14933 GCF_000754665.1 Bison bison bison | reverse complement strand
AAACAAACCTCTTGCACAGTTGCCAGGGCACAGGGCTGAGAACGGCACCCACTCACATACACAGACAAAGCTCTTGCACAGTCAACATGGCACAGGGCTGAGAAGAGCACACACACACACACACACCATCAGTTACACAGTCACTAAGGCACAGGGCTGAAAACAGGACAAACCACACACACACATATACACTCACACACACACACACAAACCACTTGCAACGTCACCAAGGCACAGGGCTGAGACTGGCACACACACACACACACACACACACACATACAAACTGGTTTCACAGTTGCCAGGGCACAGGGCTGAGAACAGCACATACATACACACACACACACATACACACACTGAAACATATACAATCAAACTGCTTGCACAGTCGCCAGGGCACAGGGCTGTGAATTGCAAACACAAATACACACACACACACACACGAACAAACCATTGCACAGTCGCCAGGGCACAGGGCTGAGAATGGCACACACACACACATACACACACACACATACACATAAACCAGTTGCACAGTAGCCAAGGCACAGGGCTCAGAACAGCTCAAACACACACACACACACACACACACACACCACAAACCAGATTCTTTGTATCCAGGGCACAGGACTGAGAACAGCACACACACACATACACACACACATCAACCGGATGCACAGTCTCTAGGAAACAGGGCTGAAAAGAGCACACACTTACACACACTCACTCACACAAACGGTTACACAGACGCCAGGACACAGAGATGAGAATCGCGTGCACACACACACACACACAAACCAGTTGCACAGTCGGAAGGGCACATGGCTGAAATCAGCACACACACAGACACACACACACACATATCGGTTCCCCAGTTGCCAGGGCAAACACACAGGCATACAGACACTGGTTGCACAATTGCCAGAGCACAGGGCTGAGAACAGCAACACACACACACACACACAGAAACATTCACACAAACCGGTTGCACAGTCGCCAGGGGACAGGGTTCAGAACAGCGCTCACACACACACACACACACACACACACACATGACAAACTAATTG
>NW_011494963.1:9960-11402 GCF_000754665.1 Bison bison bison | reverse complement strand
CGACCAACAAACACACACACACACATACACACACACACACACGAACAAACCATTGCACAGTCGCCAGGGCCCAGGGCTGAGAATGGCACACACACACACACACACACACACACATACACACATGAACACAAACCAGTATCAGAGTCGCCAGGGCACAGGGCTGATAACAGCACACACACACACCCACACACACTCAAGCCGGTTTCACAGTTGCCCGACCACAGGGCTGAGATCAGTACTCCCCCACCCCACACACACATACAAACCTGTACACATTCGCCAGCGTACATGGCTGAGAACAGCACATACACACACATACACACACACACACAAAAACCAGTTGTACAGTCTCCAGGGCACAGGGCTGAGCAGGGCACACACACAGACCGACACACACAAAAAGAAACCAGTTTCAGAGTTGCCAGGGCAGAGGGCTGGGAACAGCATACACACACACATATACACACACACACACACCGGTTCCACAGTCGCATGGGCACAGAGCTGAAAATGGCACCCACACACACACAAACAAGTGCTTGCACAGTCGCCAGGACACAGAGATGAGAATCACACACACAAACACACACAAAGACAAACAATCCGGTTTCACAGTCGCCAGAGCACAGGGCTGAGAACAGCACACATACATACACAAACCAGTTTCACAGTCACCAGAGAACAGGGCAGAGAACAGCACACACACACACACACATACAAACCGGTTTCACAGTTGTCAGGGCACAGGGCTGAGAACAGCACATACATACACACACACACACACACATACACACACTGAAACATACACAATCAAATTGCTTGCACAGTCGCCAGGGCACAGGGCTGTGAATTGCACACACAAATACACACACACACACACGAACAAACCATTGCACAGTCCCCAGGGCACAGGGCTGAGAATGGCACACACACACACATACACACACACACACACACACACCAGTTTCACTTTCGCCAGGGCACAGGGCTGAAAACAGCACACACACACACAGACAAACTAGTTGCACAGTCGCCAGGGCACAGGGCTGATAACAGCACATGCACACACACACACACACACATACACACCAACCGGTTGCAAAGTGCCCAAGGGACAGGGCTGAGAACAACAGACACACACACACAAACACATAAACAAAAACCGGTTTCACAGTCGACAGGAAACAGGGCTCAGAACAACACACACACACGCACACACACAAATTAATTGCACAGTCACCAGGGCACAGGACTGAGAACAGCACACAAACACACACAGGGACACACAAACGGGTTGCACAGTTTCCAGGACACAGGTCTGAGAATGAAACACACACACACAACTACACAAACACATAAACCGGTTGCGCACTCACCAAGGCACAGGGCTCAGAACAGCTCGAACACACACACACACAGACACACTCAAACCTTTGCACAGT
>NW_011494963.1:9249-9851 GCF_000754665.1 Bison bison bison | reverse complement strand
GTTGCAAAGTTGCCAGGGCACAGGTCTGAGAATGGCACACACACACACACACACACACGAACACACACATACAGGTTGCACAGACTCTAGGACACAGGGCTGATAATTCACACACACACACACACACACACACAAAGCGGCTGTACAGTTGCCAAGACAAAGGGCTCAAAACAGCTCTAACAAACACACACACACATATACATAAATCGGTTTCACAGTCACCAGAGGACAAGCCTGAGCACAGCACACACACACACACGCACACACACAAACTAGTTGCACAGTCGCCAGGGCACAGGGCTGATAACAGCACATGCACACACACACACACACACATACACACCAACCGGTTGTACAGTCGCCAAGGGACAGGGCTGAGAACCACAGACACACACACACACACACACACATAAATAAAAACCGGTTTCAGAGTCGACAGGAAACAGGGCTCAGAACAACACACACACACACGCACACACACAAATTAATTGCACAGTCGCCAGGGCACAGGACTGAGAACAGCACACAAACACACACAGGGACACACAAACGGGTTGCACAGTTTCCAGGACACAGGTCTGAGAATGAAACACACACACACA
>NW_011494963.1:8335-9149 GCF_000754665.1 Bison bison bison | reverse complement strand
GAGTTGCATGGTCGCCAGTGCACAGGGCTGAGAACAGCACACACACACACACACACACACAAAACCAGTTGCACAATTGCCAGGGCTTGTGTCTGAGAATAGCACACACACACACATATATGCACACAAACACACAAAAAATCGTTGCACAGTCTCCAGGACACAGGGCTGAGAATTCACACACACACACAAACAAACCTGTTGCACAGTTGCCAGGGCACAGGGCTGAGTATGGCACACACTCACACACACACACAAACCGGTTGAACCGTTACCAGAGCACAGGGCTGAGAACAGCACACGCACACACATACACACACCCCAGTTGCACAGTCACCAGGCACAGGGCTAAGAACGGCACACACTCACACACACAAACACACACACAAAACGGTTGCACTGTCACCAGGGCACAGGGCTGAGAACAGCACACACACACACACACACACACACATACCGGTTGCACAGTCACCAGTCACAGGGTTGGGAATGCCAGACACACACACTCACACACACACACAAACATACACACACAAACTGCTTGCACAGTCGCTAGGGCACAGGGCTGAGAACGGCGCACACACACACACACACACACAAACACACACACTCATACACACACAAACTGCTTGCATAATTGCGAGGGCAAAGGGCTGAGAATGGCACACACACACACACACACACACACACACAAATGAACAAACCGTTGCACAGTCGCCAGGGCACAGGGCTGAAAATGGCACATACACACACTCACAAACCGGTTGCACTGTCACCAGGCCGCATGTCTGAGAACAGCACACACACACACACA
>NW_011494963.1:0-982 GCF_000754665.1 Bison bison bison | reverse complement strand
CATGGCTGAAATCAGCACACACACAGACACACACACACACACCGGTTCCCCAATTGCCCGGGCACAAGGCTCAGGATGGCACACACACCTACACACACATATACACAAACTGGTTGAACAATCGCCAGGGCAAAGGGTTGAGAACAGCACACACACACACACACACACAGGCATATAGATACTGGTTACACAATCGCCAGGGCACAGGGCTGAGAACAGCAACACACACACACACACACACATGAACACAAACCAGTATCAGAGTCGCCAGGGCACAGGGCTGATAACAGCACACACACACACCCACACACACTCAAGCCGGTTTCACAGTTGCCAGGCCGCAGTGTTGAGATCTGCACTCCCCCCCACACACACACACACAAACCTGTACACATTCGCCAGCGTACACGGCTGAGAACACCACACACACACACATACACACACACACACCCAAACCGGTTGTACAGTCGCCAGGGCACAGGGCGGAGCATGGCACACACACAGACCGACACACACCAAAAGAAACCAGTTTCAGAGTTGCCAGGGCAGAGACCTGGGAACAGCACACACACACACACATATACACACACACACACCGGTTGCACATTCGCATGGGCACAGAGCTGAAAATGGCACACACACACACACAAACAACTGCTTGCACAGTTGCCAATACACAGAGATGAAAATCACACACACACACACACACGCACAAAACTGTTGCACTGTTTCCAGGGCACAGGATTGACAACAGCACACACAGAGATTACACGCACACATACACAAACACATAAACCAGTTGCGCACTAGCCAAGGCACAGGGCTCAGAACAGCTCTAACACACACACACACACACACACACATACCGGGTGAACAGTCTCCAGGGCACAGGGCTGAGAATTCAAACTTACACTCGACAAAAACAAACCTCTTGCACAGTTGCCAGGGCACAGGGCTGAGAACGGCACCCACTCACATACAC
>NW_011494962.1:8951656-8952071 GCF_000754665.1 Bison bison bison | reverse complement strand
AAGAGGAGAGTGAAAAAGTTGGCTTAAAAGTCAACACTCAGAAAACAAAGATCATGGCATCTGGTCCCATCACTTCATGGGAAATAGATGGGGAAACAGTGGAAACAGTGTCAGACTTTATTTTTGGGAGCTCCAAAAATCACTGCAGATGGTGACTGCAGCCATGAAATTAAAAGACACTTACTCCTTGGAAGGAAAGTTATGACCAACCTAGATAGCATATTCAAAAGCAGAGACATTACTTTGCCAACAAAGGTCTGTCTAGTTGAGGCTATGGCTTTTTCCAGTAGTCATGTATGGATGTGCGAGTTGGACTGTGAAGAAGGCTGAGCGCCGAAGAATTGATGCTTTAGAACTGTGGTGTTGGAGAAGACTCTTGAGAGTCCGTTGGACTGCAAGGAGATCCAACCAGTCC
>NW_011494962.1:8938387-8949438 GCF_000754665.1 Bison bison bison | reverse complement strand
TAGTTCTTCTTCACTTTCTGCCATAAGGGTGGTGTCATCTGCATATCTGAGGTTATTGATATTTCTCCCAGCAATCTTGATTCCAGCTTGTGCTTCCTCCAGCCCAGCATTTCTCGTTGATGTACTCTGTATATAAGTTAAATAATCAGAGTGACAGTATACAGACTTGACGTACTCCTTTTCCTATTTGGAACCAGTCTGTTGTTCCATGCCCAGTTCTAACTGTTGCTTTCTGACCTGCATATAGGTTTCTCAAGAGGCAGGTCAGGTGGTCTGGTATTCCCATCTCTTTCAGAATTTTCCACAGTATTGTGATTCACATAGTGCATTAGAGGATGTTTATTAATATGTCTAGTATGTGTATAGAAGAAGCAAGGTGTAGTTAGGTTTTGCTCTAGAGATCAGCTATATAATGTAATAATGAACACATTTATCTCAGGGGGATTCAGAGACCTTTTTTATAAGAGACCTTTGTTCACCTAGCAACCAAGAGCAACCAACGGACTTAGGATTGAAGAAGCTGGCTGCTTAATGAAACAACATTCAAATGAACTCCAGACACAACTGAAAGAGATGTGGAAGGAAATTATTGGATGTTGCCTATGATTCAGGGCTTCCCAGATGGCTCAGTTGTAAAGAATCTTCTTGCCAAGTAGGAGATGTGGGTTCTATTCCTGGGTTGGGAAGATCCCATGGAAAAGGAAATGGCAACCAACTCCAGTTCTTGCCTAGAAAATCCCATGGACAGTTTTTGCCTGGAAAATCCCCATTGTGGGCTACTATGGTGTCGCTAAAGAATCAGACATGACTTAGTGGCTAAGCAGCAGCAGCAGCAGCTATAATTCAAAATATTAATCTATGCAGAGTAATAGTGAGTAGGCATCAGATCAGATCAGATCAGTTCAGATCAGTCACTTAGTCTTGTCCGACTCTTTGCGACCCCATGAATCACAGCACCCCAGGCCTCCCTGTCCATCACCAACTCCTGGAGTTCACCCAGACTCATGTCCATCAAGTCAGTGATGCCATCCAGCCATCTTATCCTCTGTCGTCCCCTTCTCCTCTTGCCCCCAATCCCTCCCAGCATCAGAGTCTTTTCCAATGAGTCAACTCTTCCCATGAGGTGGCCAAAGTACTGGAGTTTCAGCTTCAGCATCATTCCTTCCAAAGAAATCCCAGGGCTGATCTCCTTCAGAATGGACTGGTTGGATCTCCTTGCAGTCCAAGGGACTCTCAAGAGTCTTCTCCAACACCACAGTTCAAAAGCATCAGTTCTTCAGCTCTCAGCCTTCTTCAGAGTCCAACTCTCACATCCATGCATGACCACAGGAAAAACCATAGCCTTGACTAGATGAACTTTTGTTGGCAAAGTAATGTCTCTGCTTTTGAATATGCTATCTAGGTTGCATAGTTCAGTTTAATCATTATAGAAACTCAAGGCATAGATTAACACTTCCCTGGTGGTCAAGTTAAGAATCAATTGGTGGTTAAGAATCCACCTGCCAGTGCAGAGGACATGAGTCCAATCTCTGCTTGTGGAAGATTCCACGTGCCTCAGAGCCACTAAGCCCCTGTACCACAACTATTGAGCCTTCAATGAGAAACCCATGCACTGCAATGAATAGTAGCCCCTACTCACTGCAACTAGAGAAAGCCTGTGTGCAACAATGAAGACCCAGGACAGCCAAAAAAAAAAGAATAAAAGGGCAGAAGCATCAGTATCAAGAAAGAAATCTAAGGAGACATTGCCAAAGAGCCTTACATAGTCACTGGTGGAGATAAAATCCTGCAAACAATAATCCACATGGGTCACAATGCTTCTGTCAGCCACCTCAGCTGGTACTCAATAATCTCAAGGAAAGACAGTGCCAACTTCATTTTCTTTCATCCAGTTAATTATTGAATGGCTGAGGGCTGACCTGTGAATAGTTTAGTGGCTGACTAATTCAGCAAGGACTTTCCTGGTGGCTCAGTAGTAAAAAGTCCACCTGCCAATGCAGGAGATGAGAGTTCAGTCCCTGGGTCAGGAAGATCCACTGGAGAAGGAAATGGCAACCCACTCCAGTATTCTTGCCTGGAGAATCTCATGGACAGAAGAGCCTGGTGGGACTCTATAGTCCTTGGGGTCACAAAAGAGTCAGGCATGACTTAATGGCTAAACAACAACAATTCAGCAAATGGTATTAAGAACCTACCATAAGTAAGGTTCTCTACAGGGCACATTTTCATGACCCCCTTAGTGGTTGCATTAAAAAAAAATTGTCACACTTCAGAAGCAGCAGTACCTGCTGAAGCATCAATAAACCAACAAACTGGGTTCCACGTCTTCTGTAGACTCTTGTACCTACCTCTAATATAGCACTTACCCTATTGTTTAGTAACTTGTCCTTTACTTTTTATGTTTCCCTAACTGAATTTCTTTTTTCTGTATAACTGGAATATCTTTATGCATATTTTAACCACTCCGTGGTCAACACAGATGTTTGTCAAGTAAATGAATAAGGGTTAACCCGAATTCTCAGTGGACGGTGTGCATGTGTGCTAAGTTGCTTCAGTTGTGCCCATGTCTTTGTGACCCTATGAACTGTAGCCTAACAGGCTCCTCTGTCCATGGGATTCTCTAGGCAAGAATACTGGAGTGGGTTGCCATTTCCTCCTCCTCCAGGGGATCTTCCCAACACAGGGATTGAACCTACGTCTCTTATGTCTCCTCCACTGACAGGCAGATTCTTTACCACTAGTGCCACCTGGAAAGCCCCCCAGTGAACAACACAGCACAATAAAGATGTCACAATTTTAATGTAATCTTTAAATTTCTAGGAAAGAGTGGATCTTAGGGAAAGTGTTACATGAGTAAATTATGTAATATGCTCATAGCTGTTAACAAACATTTGTCTTTCATAAACCAGGTATCCCTCCTCTGTGGTGTTCTAATTTTCTATATATTTATCTTTTCCCTCACCACATTTTTGATAATTATTTATGTGTCAGTCTTCCTAGTATTCTAAAGACATAGTAAGCACCACTGAGGTGGTTGTGGCTCAGCTGGTAAAGAATCCGCCTGCAATGCGGGAGACCTGAGTTTGATCCCTGGGTTGGGGAGAACGTCTGGAGAAGAGAAAGGCTACCCACTCCAGTATTCTGGCCTAGAGAATTCCATGGACTGTATAGTCCAATGGGTTGCAAAGAGTCGGACACAACTGAGCAACTTTCATTTCACTTCACTCCCCAAAATTCTAAAGACAGAGTAAGCACCACTGAGGTGGTAACTATATATTATTCATCTTTGTATCCCCAAGGCTTATCACAGTCCTTCACATATAGACCATACCAAAAGATGTTTAAGGAATGAATGAGTATGTGGTGAATTTTCCTGAGCTAATTAATTATAGAAGGCAATGTTTTGAAAGTAATAAAAAGTGTAACAACTCCATTTGTAGGCCTTCAGAAAATAGGAGCTATCAGTTTGTAAGAATTGAACCTTATTATGTAGTTTATACTGGCATTTTAATACCAGATTATGACCATCTGGTGAAAATTCATCTCGTAATATTGTAGGAGACATTTTTATGTCCTCTGTTGAGGAGCTGTTTTTAGATAAAAGTGACTGATGGGTCTTTGGAATGGCCTGATACCATTTCTATTTTAATATGAAGTTATCTTTTTAAAGCAAGGGACTTTTAATCTTAGACTTCTGGTTCCCTTGCCTCCAGCTCAAATAAAATAAAACAAAAACCTGTTTATTCACCAGTCTTTTCCATTTCAGTAAAAGATATAATTATTTGCAAAGAACAAAAATCTAAGAGTCATCCTTGAATGCTTTCCTTACTTCTTCTACCCGTCAGGCCTGTTTTCTCTTCCTGTTAATGATCGACAACGCCCAGTCAATTAGTAGGTCTTGTGGCTCAGATTCCACAATATGTTTGGAATCTTCTTTACCATTAAGGTCTTGCCTTAACTATTGTAATAGTCCGTTGCTGCTGCTGCTGCTGCTAAGTCACTTCAGTCGTGTCCGACTCTGTGCGACCCCATAGACGGCAGCCCATCAGGCTCCCCCGTCCCTGGAATTCTCCAGGCAAGAACACTGGAGTGGGTTGCCATTTCCTTCTCCAATGCATGAAAGTGAAAAGTGAAAGTGAAGTCGCTCAGTCGTGTCCAACTCTTCGAGACCCTATGGACTGCAGCCTACCACGCTCCTTCGCCCATGGGATTTTCCAGGCAAGAGTACTGGAGTGGGGTGCCACTGCCTTCTCCGAATAGTCTGTTAACTACTCCCATTACTTCACAGGACAGCAGGAGAGAGCTCTGAATTCCCCTGAGATCCATCAATGGTTGCCTCTGAACATTAAGTAAAAGCCACCCTCTACACCCCTGGTGGCTCAGACGGTAAAGAGTCTGCCTGCAGTGTGGGAGACCCGGGTTCGATCCCTGTGTCAGGAAGATCCCCTGGAGGAGGAAATGGCAACTCACTCCAGTATTATTGCCTAGAGAATCCCATGGACAAAGGAACCTAGCAGGCTACAGTCAATGGGGTCGCAAAGAGTCAGACACGACTGAGCTACTTCACTTTCACCCTCTACACCATGTCTTCAATGCCCTACTTGATCTGGCCTCCACCAAACTCTTCATCTTTCTTCCCTACAGTTCACCTCTCTTTATCCCATCTCCAAGCCCCAAGGCCTTCTTCTTGTCATTAGAATGTACCATGCTTAGTCTGTGCTCATGGCTGTTATTTTGGTGTCCTCTCTTCCAGGAATAATCTTCTCATGGATCTCCACAAGAGGATCACTCACTATACAGCTGTCTCTCATTTCTTCCAGGAAGTCTCTCTAAAATATTGGATTGGCCAAAAAGTTCACTCAAGTTTCTTACAATGTTATGGAAAAACCTGAGTGAAATTTTTGGCCAACATAAATAGCATTCCTCACGCAGTTACTTTCTATCCCAATTCTCAGCTTTTGTTTCTTAGTAAGAAATGAAACCCCTCATTTCCTCATGTTATCTTCTTTGATGTCTGTTATCCCTACTAGAAAGAGGTCAGGGTTTGTATTTGCTTCCTCCACTGTTGTATCCTCAGAGTTTTGAATGGTAGTTGCTTACTGAATATTTTTGGAATGATTCAAGCCTAACTTAGTCAGGAAGTGTGCTCATTTTAAGTGTACTCATGTAGACCAGGGTGGTGATTGCTATGGGCAAGATACCAGCTGTATTGAGACCATGAGCTCTGTCCTCACTGTCCACTCAAAGTTTATAATAAAATGAAAATACCATGTTTCAAACAATTCAGACCAAAACAGGAATAGGATCCTGTGAGAGAAGGCCAATTTAATTCCCTAACAATTTGAGGAAACCTAATTTTTTCCATTAGGGCTTTCCAGGTGGCTTGGTAGTAAAGAATCTGCCTGCCAATGCAGGAGATACAGGAGGCAAGGCTTTGATCCCTGGGTCAGGAAGATCTCCAAGAGTAGGAAATGGCAACCTGCTCCAGTATTCTTGCCTGGAAAATTCCATGGACAGAGGAGCCTGGAGGGCTACAGTCCTTAGGGTCACAAAAAGGTGGACATGACTGAGCGACTGAGTATGTGTGCGCACACACACACACAATTTGTTCCATTAATAGTCTATTGAGAAAACTCTTTCCTTAAGTATTATTAGCTATATAATCATGTTTATGTTATCTTAGGGGATTTGAGAGATGCAGAGCAACTCATCTACTGGGTTGCTATGCTGTTACACGTTATAGATCACTTCAGGAGACTGCTTAATTACTACAATAAACATGATTTGAGCACTGACCTTTTTATCCCTCCAAATGTTTGCGCGTGACCCAGGAATTTTCCAAAGTCAATATGAAACATGTGGCCCGACTTTGTCAGCATGATATTGTCATTGTGTCGGTCGCAGACTCCTAGGATGAACGTTACCACACACCAGCCAGCACAGGAATAGAAGAAGTTCCTTAAGACCTAATCAGTTGAAAAACAGTAACACAAAAGTAATATAAACACAAATGAGCAAACACAGTGGTAATGGTAAAAGTATGATAAAAAACGGAATTATATAATCTGGAACCAATTCTGCATCTCAGTTGAGAAGATATGATTAAATGGTTGGTTCTTGATATGCTACAGAAGAAGGTGAAGCAGTCTGTTCTTTGGCTCAATGAATGTTTTTGTTGAAATGGAAGAAAATATCTTTCATTCAATTAAAGCTAATTTTCATAGTTTATTCATAATGTGATTTTTTTAATGTTACAGTTGCACAAGAGTGGATTACTTTTTTCAAGGTAAAAGAAGGAACAATATGGCTCAATATTGCCTGCTGCTACTGCTAAGTCGCTTCAGTCGTGTCTGACTCTGTGGGACCCCATAGACGGCAGCCCACCAGGCTCCACCATCCCTGGGATTCTCCAGGCAAGAACACTATTGCCTAGTCCTATAGAAATGTAAAATATCAATTTTTGAATATTTGAAGTTTTTACACAAAATAAACAATATTGAGATGTCTGATCCCTTACAAAAATATTATCCAGTTAATGCCCCAAAGGGTTTGGTACAGTATATACCTGTGCGGGTGGAAGAAGGTTCCATTAAGTCAGCTGTGGCTTACGTTTCTTTAATGAACACAGGCTTCTTGCCAAAGTTCCTTTTTCTACAAAAAATTTGTCTCCTGGATATACATCATTTTGATGGATGATGCGACGATAAGTGTAACCGTGGTGCAACCGTGAGTGAGACTGAGCCACACGTGTGGGCCTCCTCAGCTAGTGGCTGACCCTTGGGAAGGGAAGTCCATGTGGCTGGACTACATGCCGGGTCAGTTCCAGGTATCCCAAGTGCCTTAATTTGTCTGTCTTGATTTTCTTTACTTATAAAGATAATAAAATATGTCTTTCACGTGGTACTTATGAACATTAAATGTATGTGGAAACACCTCAAACAATACAACCTCAGGGTTTGTGCCTAACTCAAGTTTCAATTTTGGGAATGGGTAAAAAATAGATTCAAGATACTTTCATCTAATTCTTTGTTATGTGAACTCCCAAACCTGTATTTTACTGTATTCCATGACTCATCTGATGAAGAATCCGCCTGCAATGCAGGAGACCTGGGTTCAATCCCTGGATTGGGAAGATTCCCTGGAGAAGGAAAAGGCTACCCACTCCAGTATTCTGGCCTGGGGAATTCCATGGACTGTATAGTCCATGGGGTTGCAAAGAGTTGGACACGACTGAGCCACTTTCACTGACTCACTCAATCTCATAGAAGTCTGGAGTGGATTAAATCTGGGTCTCTCTTTCCTGTCCCAGGCCAACTAGGGTGACTAAACCTCCCAGTTTGCCTAGGACTGAGGAGTTTCCTAGAATGAAGGATGTTTAGGGCTCAAGATGGTTCTGAGCAAATCTGATGCTGGCCCATATTGCATCTTTGTGTGAATCAGCATAAAGGTGTCCCTACCTCTCTAGGGGACCTAGCTGTACCAGTTCATGCTTTGGCAAGTGGGGCAAGGCCTGACTCTAGTCAACTCATTCTTTCATGTAGGAGCTCTGGTTGAGGGCAGAATCTGAACACGGTACACTGCAGGCTAGATGCCAGGGTAAAGTGGGAAAAATGTTTGTGGTCAAATGGAATATTGCATTTTGTAAATTTGAGATATAAAAAATGAAAATTCTATTATGCATTCTGAAAATATTAAAAGAATAAGGCATGAGAAAAGAGAACTTGGCAGAAGAAAATACATTGCAAAGGAAGGAGGGGCATTTCTAGAAATTATAGATTGTGGACAAATAGGCAGAGGTAACTTAGAGAAGGTAGTTTCAAGAAGCATCATCTCATGTGAGATTGCTGTAAGAGGGGCAGCTAAGTCTCTATTGATAGCCCAGATTTTCCACCCAGAGGAAAAACCAAACACAGAAATTTTTACTGAGTTAACATATCAGTCCCTTGGACTGCAAGAAGATCAAACCAGTTAATCCTAAAGAAAATCGACCTTGAATATTCATTGGTAGGACTGATGCCAAAGCTGAAGGTCCAAATCTTTGGCCACCTAATGTGAAGAGCTGCATGATTGGAAAAGACCCTGGTGCTGGGAAAGATTGAAGGCAGGAGGAGAAGGGTGTGGCAGAGGATGAGATGGTTAGATAGCATCACCAATTCAAAGGACATGAATTTGAGCAAACTCCAGGAGACAGTGAAGGACAGGGAAGTCTAGCATATGGCAGTCCATAGGGTCAAAAAAGGGTCAGAAATGACTTAATGATTGAACAATGACAACAATATACCATTTAAACTGTGTTGTTATTACTAGGCTGATGACTGAGGAAATTAGAACTCCAGAGAACTCAAGAACTCAAGAGAACTCAAGAACTCAAGGGAACTCAATTTATTTTTTCATAAATCAGAATATCTCTACCATTCTATTATATATGAAACGAGTCACCAGTCCAGGTTCGATGCACGATACTGGATGCTTGGGGATGGTGCACTGGGACGACCCAGAGGGATGGTATGGGGAGAGAGGAAGGAGGAGGGTTCAGAATGGGGAACACATGTATACCTGTGGTGGATTCATTTTGATATATGGCAAAACCAATACAATATTGTAAAGTTAAAAAATAAAATAAAATAAATAAATAAAGTGCTCTGAAAGAAAAAAAAAATCAGAATATCTAATGAGCCAGTGTATATCCTTATTTAAGTACATCATTTAAAATTAGCTACAGAAGGACAAACCTTTTCATAATCCGCCTTTAAAGGGTTGTGCTGACTGAACCATTTTTTGATTGTACTTTCTTTCAGGGGTCCTATGGGTCCAAAACAGCGATGGATTTTTGCTAGGGTTACAGCATCAGGCACCATCTGCACCAACCCTGCGTGATAAAAAAGAGATTATGGAAACAGCTCTTTCTCTGCAGGATGAAGGATACTTAGGAAATGCATTTTGATCTAGGTAACAACAACAACAGTTGCTAGCATGACTTGGATTACCCCCTCGCCCCACTTTTTTTCTTTTTTCAAATTTTCTTTTCTGAAGGAGTCTTACCTAGATGGTATGCCTTCTAATTTTTCCTAAATCCTGGGGAATGATGAGGCTACTCATATTTGGTCAGATGTATCAGAAGCGTCTATTTCTACTAGATGCTTAGATGTTCCATTAAAACAATAGTAGAGAGTCAATCTAGATGGTCTCCCAGAAACCTCACTGAGTCAACAGAGTAGTGAATTAATTAATGTATGGCTTGTGCATTCATTTACAGTTTAAAGGAAGACATTTATACTTGTATAACAAGCACATTTATGAAATAAGTGAATCTAATATAATCTACATGACAAATATTTCAAATATACTGTAAAATCAATGTTCAGGTTAATAAAAGCTTCACTTACCAGTTTCACTTCTAGGACTGAACAGAGTAACTCTGAAGTAGACATGTACAGAGCCACTTGCTCCTTCCTTCCCAGTCAGTATTAAAGGGAAACTATGATAATTTTTTAAGGGAACATACATTGATTGAACTTCAATAGGACCTTTGACCCACTAACCATCAAGGCTTCTTTTCGCTGTGTTCCTAAGGCTTTTGGAATGTAAATATTTTCAAACCTTCTGATTTTTATTATGTACAGAATAGCAATTTAAACCCAGTATTTAAAATTCTCCTAGGAATAATGCCCAAAAAACAATCTGTAATCTACAGTTCTGTAAATAAAGTCATTGAAAGAAATTAGAGTTGAGAATTTCTAATTTCCACAATCTTTGACAGCTGCAAGAGTTGCAAACACAAATGCCCAAAGGGATCAGGGACATAAATGTAACTATATGAAAAGAGAGACCGTTAAGTTTTAAAAATTGACTGTTTTATGTCTACCTTAAAAATATTCAAATTAAACGACAAATGAGTAGATCATAGTAATGGTAGGCAGAACACTTCTCTGTGTTGGATTTGGCCAGTGGCAGCTGGTTGTAGCCTTCATCTCTCTCTCTCTCTCTTTTTTTTTTTTTTTTTGCGGCCTTAATCTTGTAATACTCAATAGCCCAGCCCTGGGGTGATTATTAGGCAATGACTTTGCTGGATCAGAGAGAAACTTTAAACATGGAGAGTGGGAATAGAACGCTGTAAAAAATAACATATTAAAATCAGTTTGTTGAAAACAAAAAAGAAGGAAATGTAACACCCCAGAGATAAATCCTGGTCATATCTTTAATATCATTTCTCCCTCTCTGCCCGACAGTATTTGGCTCTTGTGCAGGTATTCCCTTGCTTATAGAGATAGTGAATGTAAAACTTAACATTTGATAGTAATATAATTACTTTGGAAACAGCAATATAATTCCTTTTTCCGACCCTGAAATTTTCCTTCATTCTCCCAGTTCCTCCATCCAACACTTTCTAACAGAAAACCATGGCACCTGGTTCCATGGTGCTTCATCGCCACCTCGAATTTGTTATTGTTCAGTCTCTGAGTCATATCTGATTCTTTGTGACCCCATGGACTATAGCCCACCAGGCTCCTCTGTCCATGGGATTTCCCAGGCAAGAATACTAGAGTGGGTTACCATTTCCTTCTCCAGGGGGTCTTGTTGACCTAGGAATCAAACCAGCATCTCCTGCATTGGCAGGCAATTCTTTACCACTGAGCCACCAGGGAAGGCCCTGTGCATCTGACCACACCCCAGACTAGGACGTGGATTAATGCACCCTTAGATATGGTACTGCAGCAAAGTCAGTTATGCTTCAGACCTCATTTGTCTTCAGGGAATTAATCATTGCTAAATCCCAAGTCATTTATCATAAGTCTTTCATTGCTGACTACTCAGAAAACTTTGTACCTCATTTATAACAATCATGGTGGGTAAATTCTGTCCATTAATTCAAACCATAATTTACATTTTTATACATTTTAAGCTACTGTGTATTATACACCTTTTAAACACTTCTAGCACAATTCTGTGCACATTGGGTAACATGTGTGGCTCTAATCACATAGTTCTGTAATATAGCATTTCTCAAAATTTAATGCCCATGTGTATTGCCTGAGGATCTTGTCAAAATG
>NW_011494962.1:8914365-8938287 GCF_000754665.1 Bison bison bison | reverse complement strand
CTTGTCAAAATGTAGGTTATGGTTCAGTAGGGTGGAAGTGGGACCTGAGATTCTGAATTTCTAACAAGTTCACAGATGATGTCATGTTTCTGGTCCGTAGGTCACACTTTAAGTAGCAAGGTTCTTATGGAGAAAACTTTTTAAGATGGTATCATACAAGCTGTGCATGCATGCTTAGTCATTAAATCATGTCTGACTCTTTGCAGCCCTATGGACTGTAGCCTGCCAGGTTCCTCTGTCCATGGGATTTCTCAGGTAATAATATTGGAGTGGGTTTCCATTTCCTTCTCCAGGGGATCTTTCTGACTTAGGGACTGAACTCACATCTCCTGCATTGGTAGATGGGTTCTTTACCACTGAGCCACCAGGGAAGCCCTATCACAGAAGGTGAAAGTGAACTCGCTCAGTCATGTCCGACTCTTTGCAACCCCATGGACTGTAGCCTACCAGGCTCCTCCCTCCATGGGATTCTCCAGGCAAGAGTACTGGAGTGGGTTGCCATTTCCTTCTCCAGGGGATCTTCCCGACCCAGGGATTGAACCCGGGTCTCCCGCATTCCAGGCAGAGGCTTTAACCTCTGAGCCACCACAGAAAGTAGTGTTTCTCAAAAAAAGGTGCCTGAGAAACACTAGCAGCTTTCTGTAATCATTGAGACTGAGCCTCTCCACCTTCCATTCCCCTCCCCACCCCTGCCCAGAGGAGAGCTTGATTTAGTAACCTGGCTGGATCCTAGGTGTAACTGGTCCAATTTTCCTAAGTAACTTTTATCCCATCAAATCTGGAGCAAATTTGGAGCAGTGAAATAAATCCTAAAGAAATTTTATCTGCTCTGATAATCTCTCCCAAAGTTCCTACAACACCATATCCCAAGTGGTCATGAGAATTAACAATAATGTTGATAAAGTTATATTAACTTGTGGCCTGGAGTATACTCTCCTTAAGACCAACAGCCCTGTTTAGGTCATTTTAGTATTCCCTATCTTACTTTGTGACAGGTGTTCCTAGTGGTTTCGCAGTAAAGAATCCAACTGCAGTGCAGGAGATGCAGGAGACATGGGTTCGATCCCTGTGTCAGGAAGATCCCCCGGAGAAGGGGGTGGCAACCTACTCCAGTATTCTTGCTTGGAGAATGCCATGGACAGAGGAGCCTGGCAGGCTACAGTCCATAGTGTCGAAAAGCATCGGATACTAGGGACTTAGCACACATGCATATTACTTTGTGACATTTCTTGAGAACAGTAGATATTCAATAACCCTTGGAACCTGATTTAAAATGGAACCTAAATGCCTAAAAAAGACATTTGCTTTAATGGTGGCCATTTCTGTGGAAGAAGTTTTTTTCCATTATAATCTTACAACTAAAGAAATTGTTGGTAGACAGTGGGGATGGGGAAGAATAACTTGTTTGCCTAATTATATCTCTAACTTTGGGCAAGTCTAGGGTTATTTTTGCTGAACTATTTTATGAAAGTTAAAAGTTTTAGTCTCCATTACATTCCTATGATTGTAAACAGAGAAACAAAGAGATGGAATTGAAGAATTCCACTGAGGCTATTGCTGTATTCAATTTCTGAATAAAAAGTAATCCGTGTGACATCAAGAAGCTCAGTTTGGGTCATCTAAGCCTTGGCTCATTCTTACCCTTTCAACATATTATGATATGAAAGAATTAGGTCATTTATGTGAGAAAAGAGAGAATAAAACTGAAGGAATAAGGATCTCTGAGTAGTAGCAGTAATAAAAGACTTTCAGGATTTAGAACGTTAGAAGTTCAGGAGTGGTACACTTGGCATGGAAACAAGGGCCCTTTTATTAGAATCAAAATAATTGGGCAGTTTGACTTGTAACAGTAACCCTGAACTATATAACTGCAAGTTAACTAGGAGATGCTTCCATGTTTAGCTTCTAAAATCTTGAATCTCAGTTGGCTGGAGGACTGAGCCTAGTGATGGGACCCCAGGAACTGGAGGGTACCTGAAGACAGTAACAGTTTTTCTTTTAAGATGATGGGTTTAAACTGTAGTTCTGTCTGAATTAAATACAACAACAACATAATCCTTTTTCCAATTCTATGATTATTTTATCCCTTTGTTTATGCAGATATATCTTCTATGCTGCTGCTGACAAGTGCTCAGTTTTGTCTGACTCTTTGCAACCCCATGGACTGTAGCCCTGCCAGGCTCCTCTGTCCATGGGGTTTTCTAGGCAAGAATACTGGAGTGGGTTGCCATTTCCTTCTCCAGGGGATCTTGCCAACCCATGGATTGAACTTGGGTCTCTTGTGTCTGCTGTACTGGCAGCAGATTCCTTAGCACTAGTATCACCTGGGAAGCCCATATCTTTTATATTTTATACCAATTAATTTAATGAAATCTTAAGTGGCAGTCGCCACATGTAAAAAAATTATGATACCTTAGAAATTATTTCTTCAATTTAGCATGATTGTAATTAAGTACAACTTTTACTTCTGATGTCTGCTTATTTGTGTGGATCTTCAACATTTTATTTTCATTGAAAATGTGTACATATGTAATTATATTTCCATATTAATGTCTTGGCTTTTATAAAGAGAAATGCTGAAGTAAGTTCAAAGTTTGAATACAGATCATCTTTGATTGTTGATATCACACTTTACTCAAAAGTCTTTCAGAAACTAAGTGCATGTTGATAACTTATTTAGAATTTTCAGAACTCCTTTAAGTGCTTGCAACTTTGTAAATTTTGTCTTAATTGGAAACAATTGTAATTTTTATGAATAAGCAGACCTTTCGATTATTAGCTTAAAAAAGAGAAAAAATATGAATTATTAATGTAAATAATCCTTAAAGACACTCAAAAGAATATTACAGTTAACATTTAAGTTGTCAGAATCCTGATTAATATTTAGAAGGACATTATGCTTTATATAAATCATCTTTGCTTATTGTTTTTGAAGCCAATTCTTTTTTTAAAGAAGAATGACTATGTTTGGGGCTTCCCAGGTGGTGCTAGTGGTAAAGAACCTGCCTGCCAAAGCAGAAGACATAAGAGATGCAAGTCTGATTCCTGGGTTGGGAAGATCCTCTGGAGGAGGAGGAAATGGCAACCCACTCCAGTGTCCTTGCCTGGAGAATCCCATAGACAGAGAAGCCTGGCAGGCTACAGTCCATAGAGCCACAAAGAGTAAGACATGACTAAAGTGACTTTAGTCACTTGATGATATTAAATCATCTTGGCTTATTGTTTTTGAAACTAATTCTTTGTAAAAAAAAAAAAGAGAAGAAGAAGAAGAATGACTGTGTTTAGTTCTTTGGATTTTAAAATTTGTCATCTAAAATGAAAGTTGTAGAAAGTCTGAGGGCATATTACCAATAAATGTATGAGATAAGCAATGTAAGTCAGCTTTCTAATCTATACTGACCTTGGCCTTTTCCTGTGGATAGACATCTATAAATGACCATTTGCATATCCAGGCCCTCCTGCAGCCAAATATTGTCCATCACTTGAATAATCTGCAGAACAAGCATATCCTGACGGAGATCATCTCCAGCCTGTTAGAAACAAAATTATAGACTCTGGGTTTCTTCTTGAATTCCATTGAAAGTTTTCAACAACTCAGTATATGTCATTTCCTTCTCTGAATAACTTTCCAGCCTGACTTAGGGTGGTTTCAGTTGTTCTTTTAGCACTAAGAGTACCCCGTGTTTCTGATAGAAGATCAAAGAAAACAAGAGCTTTCTTTTAAATGATTATAGAAGCTTCAGCCATCAAATTAGAAGTGTCTTGCAATGTTGTTCCCTGATAACAATCTTTCAATTTACTATCCATGTGCAGCCTCTTAACCTCAAAGTCTGGTGAAGAGAGGCTAGACAAACGTTCATCCAAATTTTAAACTCAGCCAAGTGACATCTCTTTCAGAGGGAAATATATTTGGTGTGCTACAAGTTTATACACTGATACACATTTATATTACCTGGAGCTTCTTGACTGGGAGTATAAATAGCACATATTTGATTCATCAGACTTTGACTTATTGGCTTCTCTTATTTTGAAGGCAGTTACAAAGTTTTCAGAATAAATGGCCTTTGATAACAAGAAATCATAAAGGGGTGATTTTCTAGCATAGGTGAAGGAAACGGAAAATGTCCAAAGGGGAAGGACAGTTCTATGCTGTTAACTACTAAGAGGCTCAGTTTTGAAAATGCTTTCTAAATTATATTCAGAAGACTGTGTGCCACGATGAGATTCTGTGTGGTTCTTTTTCCTTCACCAAAAATGCAGTGCTGGGGGAACTCTTAATGCTTGAGGTTACACAGATCACAGCAAAAATATGGGTGTGGAAAATCCCATGGATGAAGGAGCCTGATAGGCTGCAATCCATGGGGTCGCGAAGAGTCGGGCACAACTGAGCGACTTCACTTTCACTTCTCAACTTTCATGCATTGGAGAAGGAAATGGCAACCCACTCCAGTATTCTTGCCTGGAGAATCCCAGGGACAGAGGAGCCTGGTGGGCTGCCGTCTATGGGGTCGCACAGAGTCAGACACGACTGAAGCGACTTAGCAGCAGCGATAAGTGTGATCCTTAAACTAGTCAGAATTGAATACAAATTCCACTCTGAGACCTTGTTTTCTGGTTTGGCTGAGTCATTTAACACATTAATAGAATGACTGGCAAATGTTTCCTTTATTCTTACTGAACTGTATGTAACTTTTTACTCTACTGTCCCATGGGATTCATGATAAAGCCTGATATGGCCCATATTTATGTTTTATTATAAAAGAAGACAACAACCCAAATTACTAAAATAAGCAAGTGCTCACTAAGAAGAATTTTATGTTAAATCATATCATTTGAGTTGCAGCTGATTTTGATTCAAATTTAATATGGAGGCCAAAAGAAGACTTTCCCCTCTAGAAACAGCACAATTCTGCTTTCTGTACTAGTCAAAGGTGATCATACAATTTCATTTATTGAAACATACCTCCCGGAGTTTTGCACTGAAGATTCATTGGCTTTGAGCCAGTAATGTTGGATTTATTGCCAATCATAGTAGGGCATGTACTATAATTCTGTGAAAATGTGGAATCGAAAATAACCGGCAGCTTCTGTGCTGTTGCCAGAGGAATAGAGCTATACTAATTTATTTTTCTGAGTAATAAATCAATAGTCCTATCTATGGGATCAATTCGATGTTTCAGGAGAGCTACTGTACCTTAAAAATGACACTGATGTTTTTGCCCATTGGATTGGCATTAATGAAGGTAATCTTCAACGGCAAAGCATTAGATGTGAAATATGAACATGCCTACAGGACAAAAGCAAGAGAAATATGGTGAGCAAAATAAAGCAAAGAGAACAGTTTGAAATCATGGCCCCAGCGGAATCTGTTATACGAGCAAATATAACACATATGAATAATTTTTACACTTTGAAACAAAGAAACATATTTATTAAAAAAAAAAAAGACTTTAGTCTACCAACCAAAGCCTTCATTTGTAAACTAAAAAGCCAGCTTTTCAGCAGGTTATAAACCTTCAAGGACATTTTTTCCTCACTAAGCAGTGATGGTGTGGAGGGGGTTTAAATAATCTAAGTAGTATGTGGGTATTGTGCTTTTGCTGGTTGGTTAATATCTAAAAGATGAAATTGCTATTTAAAAAAATATATTTCCTTTTCATTCTTTCTGCCCAAGAGCATATTTTAAAGAAACATGGATACAGAGTTAAGAAAGACCTGAATACAAATTTGGACTCTGATACAGAGGGAAGTGGGCTTCCCAGGTGGCTCTAGAGGTAAAGAACATGCCTGCCAATGCAGGAGACATAAGAGATGTGGGTTTGATCCCTGGGTTAGGAAGATCCCTTGGAGGAGGGCATGGCAACCCACTCCAGTATTCTTGCCAGGAGAATCTCTTGGACAGAGGAGCCTGGCAGGCTACAATCCATAGGGTTTCAGAGTCAGACATGATTGGAGTGACTTAGCATGCACAGAGTATGAAGTAAGCCATAAAGAAAAACAAATATTTTGAATTAACACATATATATGGAATCTAGCCAATTCAGCCAATCCATCCTAAAGGAAATTAGTCCTGAATATTCATTGGAAGGACTGATGTTGAAGCTGAAACTCCAATACTTTGCCCACCTGATGCGAACTGACTCATTTGAAACAACCCTGATGCTGGGAAAGATTGAAGGCAGGAGGGGAAGGGGATGACAGAGGACAAGATGGTTGTATGGCATCACTGACTCAATGGACATGAGTTTGAGCAAGCTCCAGGAGTCGGTGATGGACAGGGAAGCCTGAGTACTGCAGTGCATGGAATTGCACAGTCGGACATGACTGAGTGACTGAACTGAACTGATGGAATCTACAAAAATGGTACTGATGAACCTTTTGGCTGAGCAGGAATAGAGACATAATTGTTGAGAACAGACCTGTGGACACAGTGGAGGAAGAAGAGGGTGAGAAAAAGGAAAGAGTAGCACTGATATACACACTACCATGTGTAAAATAGAAAGCTAGTGGGAAGTTTCTGTATAACAGAGAAGAGAGCTCAGCATGTTGCTCTGTGACAACATAGAGGGTAGGATGGGGAGGTGGGAGGGAGGTTCAACAACAATATGTATGTTGTTGTTGTTTAGTTTCTGAGTCGTGTCCAACTCTTTGTGACCCCATGGACTGTAGCCCTCCAGGCTCCTTTGTTCATGGGCTTTTCGAGGCAGAAATACTGGAGTAGGTTGCCATTTCTTTCTGTAGACAATTTACCTGACCCAGGGATCAAACCTGTGTCTCCTGCTTGGCAGGCAAATTTCTTAGTACTCAGCCAACTTGGAAGCCTGAATACACACACACAGATACACACACACATCAGTTCAGTTCAGTCACTCAGTTGTGTCTGACTCTTTGTGACCCCATGGACCGTAGCATGCGAGGCCTCCCTGTCCATCACCAACTCCTGGAGTTTACTCAAACTCATGTCCACTGAGTCAGTGATGCCATCCAACCATCTCATCTTTTGTCGTCCCCTTCTTCTCCTGCCCTCAATCTTTCCCAGCATCAGAGTCTTTTCCAATGAGTCAGTTCTTTGCATCAGGTGGCCAGAGTATTGGAGTTTCAGCTTCAACATCAGTCCTTCCAATGAACACCCAGGACTGATTTCTTTTAGGATGGACTGGTTGGATCTCCTTGCAGTCCAAGGGACTCTCAAGAGTCTTCTCCAACACTACAGTTCAAAAGCATCAATTCTTCGGTGCTCAGCTTTCTTTATATCCAACTCTTACATCCATACATGACTACTGGACAAACCATAGCTTTGACAAAACGGAACTTTGTTGGCAAAGTAATGTCTCTGCTTTTTAATATCCTTTATAGGTTGGTTGTAACTTTTCTTCCAAGAAGTAAGCATCCTTTAATTTCATGGTTGCAGTCACCATCTGCAGTGATTTGGGAGCCCCAAAAGTAAAGTCTTTCAGTGTTTCCATTGTTTCCCATTTATTTGCCATGAAGTGATGGGACTGGATGTCATGATCTTAGTTTTCTGAATGTTGAGTTCTAAGCCAACTTTTTCACTCTCCAATTTTACTTTCATCAAGAGGCTCTTTAGTTCTTCACTTTCTGCCATAAGCGTGGTGTCATCTGCATATCTGAGGTTACAGATGTTTCTCCCAGGAATCTTGATTCCAGCTTGTGCTTCATCCAGCCTGTCGTGTCCCATGATGTACTCTGAATATAAGTTAAATAGGTGGGGTGAAAATATACAGCCTTGAAAATATACCACCTTGAAAATATACCGCCTTGATGTATTCTTTTCCCAATTTGGAAACAGTCTGTTGTTCCATGTCCAGTTCTAACTGTTGCTTCTTGACTTGCATGCGGATTTCTCAGAAGGCAGGTCAGATGGTCTGGTATTTCGATCTCTTGAAGAATTTTCTATGGTTTGTTGTGGTCCACACAAGGGCTTTGACGTAGTCAAAAAAGCAGAAGTAGATGTTTTTCTGGAACTCTCTTGCTTTTTCAATGATCCAGTGGATGTTGGCAATTTGATCTTTGGTTCCTTTGCCTTTTCTAAATCCAGCTTGAACGTGTGGAAGTTCATGGTTCACATACTGTTGCAGACTGACTTGGAGAATTTTGAGCATTACTTTGCTAATGTGTGAGATGAGTGCAATTGTGTGGTAGTGTGAGCATTCTTTGGCATTATCTTTTCTTTGGGATTGGAATGAAAACTGACCTTTTGCAGTCCTGTGGCCACTGCTGAGTTTTTCAAATTTGCTGACATATTGAGTGCAACACTTTCATAGCATCATCTTTTAGGATTTGAAATAGCTCAACTGGAATTCTATCATGTCCATTAGCTTTATTCGTAGTGATGCTTCCTAAGGCCCACTTGACTTCACATTCCAGGATGCCTGGCTCTAGGTGAGTGATCACACCATTGTGGTTATCTGGGTCATGAAGATCTTTTTTGTTCTTCTGTGTATTTTTGCCACTTCTTAATATCTTCTGCTTCTGTTAGGTCCATACCATTTCTGTCCTATATTGTGCCTATTTTTGAATGAAATTTTCCCTTGGTATCTGTACTTTTCTTGAAGAGATCTCTGCTGCTGCTGCTGCTGCTAAGTCGCTTCAGTGTCCGACTCTGTGCGACCCCATAGACGGCAACCCATCAGGCTCCACCGTCCCTGGGATTCTCCAGGCAAGAACGCTGGAGCAGATTGCCATTTCCTTCTCCAATGCAGGAAAGTGAAAAGTGAAAGTGAAGTCGCTCAGTCATGTCTGACTCTTAGCAACCCCATGGACTGAAGCCCACCAGCCTCCTCCGTCCATGGGATTTTCCAGGTAAGAGTACTGGAGTGTAGTGCCATTGCCTTCTCCGAAAGAGATCTCTAGTCTTTCCCATTCTATTATTTTCCTTTATTTATTTTTTAAAATTAATTTTTTATTGAAGGATAGTTGCTTTACAGAATTTTGTTGTTTTCTGTCAAACCTCAAAATGAGTCAGCCATTGGTTTACACATATCCCCTCCCTTTTGAAACCCCCTCCCATTTCCCTCCCCATCCCACCCCTCTAGTTTGATATAGAGCCCCTGTTTGAGTTTCCTGAGCCATACCAAATTCCTGTTGGCCATCTATTTTACACATGGTAAAGTAAGTTTCCATGTCACTCTATCCATACATCTTACCCTCTCCTCCCCTCTCCCCATGTCCATAAGTCTATTCTCTATGTCTGTTTCTCCATTGTTGCCCTGTAAATAAATTCTTCAGTACCATTTTTCTAGATTCCATATATATGTGTTAGAATACAGTATTTATCTTTCTCTCTCAGACTCACTTCACTCTATATAACAGGTTCTAGGTTCATCCACCTCATTAGAACTGACTCAAATGTGTTCTTTTTTATGGCTGAGTAATATTCCATTGTATATATGTACCACAACTTCTTTATCCATTCATCTAGGTTGCTTCCATGTTCTACCTATTGTAAATAGTGCTATAATGAATAATGGGATACATGTGTCTTTTTCAAGTTTGGTTTCCTTAGGGTATATGCCTAGGAGTAGGATTGCTGAGTCATATGGTGGTTTTTTCCTAGCTTTTTAAGGAATCTCCATGCCATCTTCCATAGTGGCTGTATCAATATACATTCCCACAAACAGTGCAAGAGTGTTCCCTTTTCTCCACATCCTCTCTACTGTTTATTGTTTGTAGACTTGATGATGGCCATTCTGATCGGTGTGAGGTGATATGTCATTGTAGGTTTGATTTGCATTTCTCTAATAATGAGTGACGTTGACCATCATTTCACGTGTTTGATAGCCATCTGTATGTCCTCTTTGGCAAAATGTCTGTTTGGGTCCTTTTCCCACTTTTTGATTGGGTTGTTTGTTTTTCTGGCCTTGAGTTGTATGAGCTGCTTGTATATTTTGGAGATTAATCCTTTGTCAGCTGTTTCATTTGCTATTATTTTCTCCCATTCTGAGGGTTTTCTTTTCATCCTGATTATAGTTTCCTTTGCTGTGCAAAAGCTTTTAAATTTAATCAGGTCCCACTTGTTTACTTTTGTTTTTATTTCCATTATCTAGGAGGTGGGTCATAGAGGATCTTGCTTTGATTTATATCATCGACTGTTCAGCCTAAGTTTTCCTCTAAGAGTTTTATAGTTTCTGGTCTTACATTTAGGTCTTTAACCCATTTTGAGTTTATCTTTGTGTATGGTGTTAGGAAGTGTTATAATTTCATTCTTTTATATGTAGCTGTCCAGTTTTCCCAGCACCATTTACTGAAGACGCTGTCTTTGCTCCATTGTATATTTTTGCCTCCATTGTCAAAAATAAGGTACCCATAGATGCATGGGTTTATTTCTGGGCTTTCTGTCTTGTTCCAGTGGGCTACCTTTCTGTTTTTGTGCCAGTACCATACTGTCTTGATGAGTGTAGCTTTGTAGTATAACCTGAGGTCAGGAAGGTTGATTCCTCCAGCTGCATCCTTCTTTCTCAAGACTACTTTGGCTATGTGGGGTCTTTTGTGTTTCCATATGAATTTTGAATTTTTTTGTTCTAGTTTTGTGAAAAATGCATTGGTAATTTGATAGAGATTGCATTTAATCTGTAGATTGCATTTAGTAGTATAGTCATTTTCACAATATGATTTTGAAAAATATGATTCTTCCTACCCAGGAAAGTGGAATATCTCTCCATCTGTTTATGTCATCTTTGATTTCTTTCATTAGTGTCTTATAATTTTATGTGTACAGTTCTTTCTTCTCCTTAAGTAAGTTTATTACTAGATTTTTAATTCTCTCTGTTGCAATGGTGAATGGGATTGATTCCTTAATTGCTCTTTCTGATTTTTCATTGTTAGTATATAGAAATGCAAGTGATTTCTGTGTATTGATTTTGTATCCTGCAACTTTGCTAAATTCACTGATTAGCTCTAGTAATTTTCTGATACTATTCTTAGAGTCTTCTATGTATAGTATCATGTCATCTGCAAACGGTGAGAGCTTTACTTCTTTTTTTCTGATCTGCATTCCTTTTATTTCTTTTTGTTCTCTGATTGCTGTAGCTGGAACTTCCAGAAATATGTTGAATAACAGTGGTGAAAGTGGACACCCTTGTCTTGTTCCTGATCTTCAGTTCAGTTTAGTTCAGTCACTCAGTTGTGTCCGACTCTTTGCGACCCCATGAATCGCAGCACGCCAGGCCTCCCTGTCCATCACCAACTCCTGGAGTTCACTCAGACTCACATCCATCGAGTCAGTGATGCCATCCAGCCATCTCATCCTCTGTCATTCCCTTCTCCTCCTGTCCCCAATCCCTCCCAGCATCCGAGTCTTTTCCAATGAGTCAACTCTTCGCATGAGGTGGCCAAAGTACTGGAGTTTCAGCTTTAGCATCATTCCTTCCAAAGAAATCCCAGGGCTGATCTCCTTCAGAATGGACTGGTTGGATCTCCTTGCAGTCCAAGGGACTCTCAAGAGTCTTCTCCAACACCACAGTTTAAAAGCATCAATTCTTTGGCACTCAGCTTTCTTCACAATCCTAATCTTAGGGGAAATGTTTTCAGTTTTTCACCATTGAGAATAATGTTTGCTGCTGCTGCTAATTTGCTTCAGTCATGTCCGACTCTGTGAGACCCCCATGGACTATACAGTCCATGGAATTCTCCAGGCCAGAATACTGGAGTGGGTAGCCTTTCCCTTCTCCAGCGGATCTTCCCAACCCAGGAATAGAACCCAGGTCTCCCACATTGCGGATGGAAGCTTTACCAGCTGAGCCACAAGGGAAGTCCAAAAGTGGATATGTCTCCTTCGAGCTGGAGTTGAACCAGCGACCTAAGGATGTTTCTCAGTTAGAGTGTCAACTACAATCCTCCGCTCTACTAACTGAGCTTTTGAAAGGACTTAGGGAAAAGGAAAGACACAGTGTTTGCTGTAGGCTTATCATATATGGCCTTTACTGTGTTACGGTAGGTTCCTTCTATGCCCATTTTTTAAGAGTTTTAAAACATAAATAGGTGCTGAATTTTGTTCAAGGCTTTTCCTGCTTCTATTGAGATGATCGTATAGAAGCAGATTTGTCTTTCAATTTGTTAATATGGTGTGTCACATTCATTGATTTCTGTATATTGAAGAATCCTTGCATCCCTGAAATAAATCCAACTTGATCATGGTGTATGAGCTTTTTGATGTATTGCTGAATTCTGTTTGCTAAAATTGTGTTGAGGATTTTTGCATCTATGTTCATCAGTGATATTGGCCTGTCGTTTTCTTTTCTTGTGTTTCCTTTGTCTGGTTTTGGTATCAGGGTGATTTTGACCTCATAGAATGAATTGGGAAGTGTTCCTTCCTCTGCAATTTTTTGAAAGAGTTTTAAAAGGATAGGCATTAGATCTTCTCTAAATGTTTGATAGAATTCTCCTGTAAAGCCGTCTGGTCCTGAACTTTTGTTTTTGGGGAGAGTTTTTGATCACAGCTTTAATATCAGTGCTTGAAATTGGGTTGTTCAAAATTTCTATTTCTTCCTGATTCAGTTTTGGAAGACCGAACATTTCTAAGAATCTGTCCATTTCTTCCAGGTTATCTATTTTATTACCATATAGTTGTTCATAATAGTCCCATATAATCCTTTGTATTTCCGCATTGTCTGTTGTAACCTCTCCTTTTTCATTTCTAATTTTGTTGATTTGATTCTTCCCTCTTTTTCTCTTGATGAGTCTGGCTAAGGGTTTGTCAATTTTGTTTATCTTCTCAAAGAACCAGCTTTTAGTTTTATTGATCTCTACTGTTGTTTCTTTCATGTCTTTTTCATTTATTTCTTCTCAGATCTTTATGATTCTTTCCTTCTGCTAATTTTTTTTTCTTCTTCTTTTTCCAGTTGCTTTAGGTATAAAGTTAGGTTGTTTATTTAATGTTTTTCTTGTTTCTTGAGGTAGGATTGTATTGCAATAAACTTCCCTGTTAGAACCACTTTTGCTGCATCCCTTAGGTTTGAGTTGTCATGTTCTCATTGTCATTTGTTTCTAAAAAATTTTTTTTTATTTCCCTTTTGATTTCTCCATTAACCTGTAGTTATTTGGAAATGTGTTGTTTAATCTCCATGTGTTTGTGTTTCTTACAGTTTTTTTCTTGTAATTAGTATCTAGTCTCATGGTGTTGTGGTTGGAGAAGATGCTTGATATGATTTCAATTTTCTTAAATTTACTGAGGTTTGATTTGTGACCCAAGTCTATCCTGGAGACTGTTCCATGTGTACTTGAAAAGAAGGTGTATTCTTTTGCATTTGGATGGAATGTCTTGAAGATATCAATGAGATCCATTTCATCTAATGTATCATTGAAGACTTGTGTTTCCTTATTAATTTTCTGTTTTGATCATCTGTCCATTGGTGTGAGTGGGGTGTTAAAGTCTCCCACTATTATTGTGTTACTGTCGATTTCTCCTTTTATGTCTGTTCATGTTTGTCTTATGTATTGAGGTGCTCCTATGTTGGGTGCGTAGATATTTACAATTGTTATGTCTTCCTCTTGGATTGATCTCTTGATCATTAGGTACTGTCCTTCCTTATCTATTGTAATCTTCTTTATTTTAGGGTTTATTTTGTCTGGCATGGGGATTGCTAGTCCAGCTTTCTTTTGCTTCCCATTTGCATGGAATGCATTTTTCCATCCTCTCACTTTCAGTCTATATGTGTCTTTAGGTCTGATGTGGGTTTCTTGTAGACAGCATATATACGGATCTTGTTTTGTATCCTTTCAGCCAGTCTGTGTATTTTGGTTTTAGCATTTAATCCATTTACATTTAAAGTAATTATTGATATATATATATATGCTCCTATTGCCATTTTCTAATTGTTTGGGGTTGATTTTGTAGATCTTTCTCCTTCTCTTGTATTTCTTGACTATATAAGTCGGTTTAACATTTGTTGTAAAGCTGGTTTGGTGATATTGAATTCTCTTAACCTTTTCTTTTCTGCAAAGCTTTTTATTTCTCCATCAATTTTCAATGAGATCCTTGGTTGGTACAGTAATTTTGGTTGTAGATTTTTCCCATTCAGTATTTTAAATATATCCTGCATTTCCTTCTGGCCTGCAGAGTTTCTGCTGAAAGACCAGCTTTAAGCGTTTTACTTGTTCTAATCCCTTGAATTTATTTGTTTACTCGTTGCTTCTCCCTTGCTGCCTCTTCCTTTAATATTCTTTCTTTGTGTTTAGTCTTGTTAGTTTGATTAGTATGCTTCTTGGTGTGTTTCTTCTTGGGTTTATCCTGTATGGGACTCTTTGTTCCTCTTGGACTTGATTGGCTATTTCCTTTGCCATGTTGGGGAAATTTTCAACTATAATCTCTTCAAAAATTTTCTCATACCCTCTTTTTCTCTCTTCTTCTTCTGGGACCCTTATAATTTGAATGTTGGTGCATTTGATATGTTCCCAGAGGTCTCTGAGACTATCCTCAGTTCTTTTCATTCCTTTTACTTTATTCTGGTCTTAAGAAGTTATTTTCACCATTTTTTCTTCCAACTCACCGATTTGTTCTTCTGCTTCAGATATTCTGCTACTGATTCCTTCTAGAATATTTTTAATTTCAGTAATTGTGTTGTTTGTCTCTGTATGCTTATTCTTTAATTCTTCTAGGTCTTTGTTAATTGATTCTTGCATGTTCTCTGTTTTGTTTTCAGGGTTTTTGCTCATCTTTACTGCTATAATTCTGAATTCTTCTTTTTCAGGTAATTTCCCCATTTCCTCTTCGTTTATTTGGACTTCTGTGTTTCTAGTTTGTGCCTTCATTTGTGCAGTATTTCTCTGCCTTTTCAGTTTTTCTTTAAAGTTATTGTATTTGACGTCTCCTTTTCCCAGGCTTCGAGGAAACTTGAATTCTTTCCTTGAAGAAGGTTGAATTCTTTCTTCCTTTTTATTTCTGCCCTCCTAAGGTTGGTCCAGTGGTTTGTGTGAGCTTCATATAGGGTGAGATTTGTGCTGAGTTTTTGTTTGTTTGTTTGTTTGTTTGTTTTTCCTCTGATAGGCAAGGCTGAGTGAGGTGGTACTCCTGTCTGCTGATGATTTGGTTTGCATTTTTATTTTGTTTGTTGTTTAGATGAGGCATTCTGCATGGAGTGCTACTGGTGGTTGGGTGATGCCAGGTCTTGTATTCCAGTGGTTTCCTTTGTGTGAGTTCTCTCTATTTGATACTCCCTAGGGTTAGTTCTTCTGGTAGTCTAGGGTCTTGGAGTCAGTGCTCCCACTCCAAAGAGTCAGGGTTTGATCTCTGTTGTGGCACATCTCATTTATGTGATGAATTGCCTATGCCTGTTAGTGGCTCAACAACCTGGTTATTTAGTTATTTTAGAGCTCTCAGTCTACCTCCTTGATTTATTGTCCTGGGAAATACCAATACATTCCAAGACCAGAGTAATATCTCTATATGTATCTAACTGTGAGGCCCCACCTGTGGTTCTGCACATCTCTGGGCACCGTGCACATTTCCCCCGATCTCAGAACACAGCTCCCATGTATTTTCCTCTATTTCTTTGCATTGATCACTGAGGAAGGCTTTCTTATCTCTCCTTGCTATTGTTTGGAACTCCATTCAAATGGGTATATCTTTCCTTTTCTCCTTTGCCTTTAGCTTCTCTTCTTTTTTTAGCTATTTGTCAGGCCTCCTCAGACAACCATTTTGTCTTTTTGCATTTATTTTTCTTGGGGATGGTCTTTATCACTACCTCTTGTACAATGTTATGGACCTCCGTCCATAGTTCTTCAGGCACTCTGTCAGATCTAATTCCTTGAATTTATTTGTCACTTCCACTGTATAATCATAATGGATTTGATTTAGGTCATACCTGAAGGGTCTAGTAGTGTTCTTTTTTCCTTCAATTTAAATCTGAATTTTGCAATAAGGAGTTCATGATCTGAGCCACAGCCAGCTCCCAGTGTTTTGTTTTTGTATGTATGTATATTTATGGCAGATTCACATTGCTTTGGCAGAAACCAATACAATGTTGCAAAGGAATTATTCTCCAATTAAAAAACAAAACAAACAAAAAAAAACTTGGACTCTGTCACATCAACTGTAACACCTTGGACAAAGTACTTAAATGTTTTTGCTTGTGTGTTAGTTGCTCAGTTGTGTCTGACTCATTATCCCTATTTCACATTGGAATAAATGTTTGTATCTTAATGTAATATAGGGGTAAAAATCCTACCTCATACAATTTTGTAATAGGTATATGAGTTAATGGATATAAAATAGCTTTTACAATGTCTGATATTAATCAGGTACTTCTAAAAGATTAATGCATTTCCCCCCTTTTTGTTAATGAACATTTTCTTATCTTTACAAATAACTGTACAACATATATTTCCTGTTCTCATGTTTTTCAATTATACTTTACATTTTATCTTCAGCTAAAGCTGAACAATATCATAAACAGTATCGACTGCTTCCCATTATTTTCCTTTTATGTGCTTATAATTGTTTGAGTGCTAAAGGCTATATGTTTTTAGGTTATTAGAGAGTTCATGTTGACAGTGAAAAATTAAATCAATACTAAAAGGAAAAGGATTTTATACTTTTAACTTATCAACTTAGTAAACATATGACATCAATACATTTTGAAAGATCGGTTTGAATGTCATTATTACTGAGAAGTCTGACATGGGTAGAAGAGAGGAAAGGATCTATTTCTTAACCTATCGATGTAAATCTAACATAATCCCCAGGCAAACAGAAACCCTTGTTTACTGAATCAATTTGAGTTTTACAGTGAAAGGATGAGGCTGCCTGTTAAGTAATGAATTCTTGCTGCAAGAATCAGTCAGTCAGGGAATATGACCTTCTGTCATGGTATTAATTAGGAAACCCTGTATTGGGCCACAGTCTAGACTAGTGGTTTTCAAATTTTCCTCATTCAACTCTGGGGATGAGAGGCATGGGGGGAGGTGATAAAGTCTTTGAGGCATGCCAACTCCAGGGAAGAGACAAAGGGCTAAGGGAGACTGAGCCCCTCTTTGTAATTACATCACTGAGAGTGATTGTGCTTTCATTGTTTCATACTTTGGTTTTCAGATGCAGTCTGTTTTTTGAGAGTCACAACAAAAATACCATACACTTGACAACTAGTATGCACAAACCACTATCTATATGCAAATAGAAAGAGGCACCATATCTACCTCTGAAAGAGCCTGTGGAAAGTTGGTAAGAAAGTATACACACATGCATTAAGTCAAAAATAATTTACAAGGCAATGTAACATAGATGAATGAGGAAGCACATGAAGAAGGGAGTATTTCAGAGATGAGCTGAATTTGAAGATTGTGAAAGACATAGATTAGTAAACAGGTGAAAGAAAATGTTTGCTAGATAGGAAAAGGCAAACAAAGACACCTCAGAGTAGAAGTTAAATGTGGATTGGGAAGGCCATAACCAAGAGATAGGGAAGAATAAATCAAAGTCTTAGAGGATAGTTTATAAAAATGATGAGATAAAGGAGCTGGAATAGAGAAAGATAAGAATACGGAAAGGATGATATGACTTCTCTTGTTGTAAAGTAAACACTGCTGAAATAGATTTAAAAGAGATTTTTAAAAGGAAAAGAAATCTATTTAGTAAATGAAAAGTCTGGTCCTTACTTTCCCAGGAGTAGAGAAGGATTGCATTAAGTTATTCCTACTCTCTCATTCTATCCATCCCTTAGTGAGACAGGAAATGGTCCATTGTGGTTAGTGGTCTGAACGAGAGAGGTAGGGGTGAGAATTCTTCTTATAAAGAAAGCTTAGCCAAACCTAAGAAGACTTTTGCTTTCTGTCTTGAAGGGCCATGTTTTAAGAAATGGATTGAGCCAGGCCTGAGTGCTTCTCCCTAATGTAGTTAACTGATGGTGATTAAACTAGAATGCTGACTGTGTATGCAGGCTTTGCCATGCTCTCTCCTTCATGGGACTTCTGTCCAGAGTGACTTCTTTTTAAAAAAAAAAAAAATTAAATTTATTTACTTTAATTGGAGGCTAATTACTTTACAATATTGTATTGGTTTTGCCATACATCAACATGAATCTGCCACAGGTGTACACGTGCTCCCCATCCTGAATCCCCCTCCCACCTCCCTCCCCGTACCATCCCTCTGGGTCATCCCAGTGCACCAGCCCCAAGCATCCTATATCCTGCATTGAACCTGGACTGGCAATTCATTTCTTATATGATATTATACATGTTTCAATGCCATTCTCCCAAATCATCCCATCTGCTCCCTCTCCCACAGAGTCCAAAAGACTGTTTTATACATCTAAGTCTCTTTTGCAGAGTGACTTCTGACACACGATAAGCTCAGTATTGACTTTTCCACCATCACTGCATTTATCAGCTTTCTCCCCACATGGGCTTTCTGATGTCCTAGAGGACTGGTGGTATAACCAAAGATCTTCTCATACTCATTATTACATCCATAGGACTTCTAACCTGTGTGAATTCTGTGATATATAATGAGGTGTGAGTCTCAACTATGTATTTTCCACATTTATTGTGTTTTTGCTGGTGTGAAGTCTGTAGCATAAAGTAAGGTATTCACTAGACTAAACGCCATGCCATGCCACATTCAAAAGGCTTTTCTCTGGCGTGAACTTGCTCATAATCAACACATTTAGAGGTCTGACTGAAGGCTTTTCTACACTGCCAACACGTATGTGCTTGTTCGCTGGCATGGGGAACCCAGTGTCAAGTAAGACTGACACTGACTATCTTATTTGACACTGGATTTACTCTAACTGAAGGCCTTACTACGTTCCTTACACTTGTAAGACTTCTCCCCAGTGTGAACTTTCTGGTGGTCAGTAAGATTTCTATCAGAACAGAGAGCATTCCCACATTCATTTCAACATAACATTTGTCACCTGTGTGAAGTGCCTGGTACTGTAAAAAGATTCTACTCTGAATGAAGGCCTCCTACACTCATGATATTCTGCAGACTTCTCCCCAGTAAGGGCTGTCTGATGTGCCTCTGAGGGAATGAGGAGTGAAGGCTTTTCTTGTTTGTCACTTTGATGAGGTTTCTCCCTGTCTATATTTATTGAGACGGGAGGAGTGGTGACAAGTCTCCTCACATTCACTTCCATAGAGTCTGTCCCCTCAGTGGGTGCTCAGATGAACCACTGGCTGAGGGGTTTCTCTAAAGCTCTTAACATACTCATTACATTCCCAGAGTTTCATACAAGTGTGGATTCGCTGATGGTTAACCAGATGTGGGTTCTGACTAGAATTTTGCTGCATTTATGGCACCTTCAGTGGTGATGTGTGTCCCTTCAGACCTCCTTGTTGTTCAGTAGGACTGAGGACAGACTAAAATGTCCTGCAGGTGAGAGCTTCGCCTGCCACTTTCCCTGTTCATTGCTGTACGCACGGCAGAGCTGACCAGAGCATATGGGCAAAGAGATGGCTCCACCTGGGGCACTTGCCAGCTTCAGGAGAAGTGCTGATGGCTGCGGGTTGCTGTAGGGGAGGAGCGTGGTCTCAGCCACAGCACTTTGGGTGCTGACTGCTGGGCTAGTGGGGACCTTGGCCTGGCCAACTCACCTGGACACTTCCACAGCCACCCAGTAGAGCCAGTGCTCCACATCCCCAAGGCCTGCATGAGGCCTTGATATGTAATTTTAACTGAAAAAGAAAATCTTTATATTCCTTAAACAATAACAACAAATCAATAAGGCAGAAATAAAAAATAACATCTGGCCTTCACAATCTCCATCGTTCTTTCTATGTATTGCTCATGTGGCTGCTTAAATGACCTAGTTATTTATGTAAAAACCTTCCTTTTCATTTCAAAAACTGTTAACTGGATCCAACTGCTTTTTGATTGTAGTGCTAGAAAAATGTATTAATACTTATAACCGAAGAAAAAAAGATACGCTGTCTTTGAAATATCGAGTTTCCATGTATCTTTAGCATCAATCAGTGTATACTACTCATAATAAAAATGTTACACATTTTTAAAAAAATCAGTGATGATTTGGATTTTAGCTTTGATAGACACCTCAGCTTATGGAATTGATGTTTTGTTTTTGTTCAAAATACATCTATGAAGTATATTAGGAAACTTTGTAGGGTGTCTTTGTAGCAGAAAAGTCAAGGTGACAGCATTAAGTTTTTAGCAAAATGTTTTCTATTCATGCATTGTGCGGGTGTGTGCATGCTCGGTCGTGTCCAATTCTTTGCAACCCCATGGATGGACTGTAGCTCTCCAGGTTCCTCTGTCCATGGGATTTCCCAGGCAAAAATACTGGAGTAGGTTGCCATTTCCTTCTCCAGGGGATCTTCCTGACTCAAGGATCAAACCTGAGTCTCTTTCGTATCCTGCTTGGCAGGCAGATTCTTCACCACTGTGCTTCCTGGGAAGCCCTCTTCTATTCATACTAATGGTCTAATTTTCCCCTTAATTATTAAATTTGTTTCCTTGACTTATTAAGACTTCAGTTATGTAACATTTACTGTGTATGTATGAAAGTTTAATCTCTTCACTTCTAAATGTCACTTATCATTCATTTTTAATAGAGTCTTCTAGTCTTGGATTTTGGAGAAAGAAAATAATAAAACTCATGGACAAAGAATGATTCTAAGTCAGACAAGTGTGACTGATAGAGACTTGGCAGAGAAGGAGTTTGTGAGTTCAATGATGCTAAGAAGGGCTTTCTGGGCATGAGTAAAATCACAAAATATATCACATAGCATCATGACTCATGAACATCAATGAATTTTAAATTGAATCAAAACTGAGATGTTATAGCTAATGATATATTCGTGTCCTAGGCAAGGGTGTACACATAATCTAAATAAGCATGAAATTAAACCAGCCTGCATGGGGTCACCAAACCAACCAGTTTTGATTAAGTCAAGAAATCAATTTAAGTAAGGAGTATTTTTATTTTTTTCACTGAACTGAAAGTCTGCTTCTATTAATAAACCAATGAAATAGCTGATGCAGTTAATGTGATCCCAACTGGTCACAGTGCATCAAATAGATCACGCAATTTGGATGAGATCCAATTAATTTTTCTTAAATAATTATAATAACAATTCACAAATTGTTTTTGCCATTTCAAAACCTAAACAACACAAAATAAAAATACTCAACTTATCTACTGAATACATCGACTTACATTACCATCAATCCCCTGTACGCATAGGGCAGGGTTCAGAGGGAGGTGACAGGTCTTTGCACACCAAAAGAATTCTTCTAGTCTGCCAAGCTCCTTCTTCAGGACCTCCTGTGAAAAATCATTAGAAAAAGCATTTTTGAAACTGTAAAACTTGACTTTCCCTTCAAGTTATATGTTTCTTCTATTGATTATATAAACTCGTTAATTTAGGGGTTACACACTTGGGTGCTTTGGGTCGGTGGGTGATGTAGCTGCATATGAGGAGGCAACAGGCTAAAATAAGAGGGAGACCTAGGAAAAATGAGGGCGTAAAGATTGAATGCCTTTCCTGAAGCACTTTAAATTAAAAACAAAAGCAAAACAAAGTACTGTTCTGTTCAAACAAAACATGATGCATGGGGCTTGACCTGTGACCCAGCAACTTGCAACCCCTACTTTAAGGAATTATTAACATGATCCATTTATTGTAATTCCCTGAAATCTTAGTTTGTAACTCTTAAGATTTACACTTAATACTGATAGTACATTTTAGAAAAAAATTTACATACAGTAGGTGCAATAATGACAAAAAAGATAATTATGGACAATTGATAAATGTCAGAAACAGTAACATATATGAACAAATAGTTTACTAAATGCCAGTGAGTGTATTTCTGATACTTGACTTACTCCCTTCAACAGTCCTTTGCACACGTGGAAGGTCAGAGACCAAACAACACCTTTAGCATTGTGTATCCCCTGAGAGGAAGAGAACAAACTTACAGATATCAAGGGGGAACTGAGGGGATGGGATGAATTGGGAAATTGGGACTGACATATATACACTATTAGGTATAAAACAGAAAACCAACGAGAACCTACTGTACAGCACAGGGAACTCTACTCAGTGCTCTGTGGTGACCTATATGGGAAGGAACTCCAAAAAAAGGGGGACACATGTATACATGTAATTGATTCACTTTGCTGTACAGAAAAAACTAACATAACATTGTAAAGCAACTATACTCAAGTAAAAAAAAAAAAAAAAGAATTGTGTATTCCCTGTCAAAAAGAGGGAAAAGCAATGATAATTAAAAAAAAAAAAAAAACTTTTGGCCTACTTTGAAAACTCTTTTAAGTACATTTCTACAAATGAGGATATCAGATTAATGATGCTTGACCAACTCTCAGGAGTTTCTCAGCTCTGACTCCTGGCTCATGGTCAAATGACAGAATCGACTGCTTCCAGAATCCAGAAAAACAAGGAGGAGAAGTGGGGCAAAGTTCCACAATGGGATTCTTTTCATCTGTCCTCTTTGTCTTTTCTATACCTGGATTTGCCTGAAGAGCATCACAGAGGGGAACCTCTGCTCTCTTTAACTAAAATTTCTTCACTGGATATCAGTTTAGTTCAGTTCAGTCACTCAGTCACGTTCAACTCTTTGTGACCCCATGAATCACAGCACGCCAGGCCTCCCTGTCCATCACCAACTCCTGGAGTTCACTCAAACTCATGTCCATTAAGTCAGTGATGCCATCCAGCCATCACATCCTCTGTCGTCCCCTTCTCCTCCTGCCCCCAACCCCTCCCAGCATCAGAGTCTTTTCCAATGAGTCAACTCTTCGCATGAGGTGGCCAAAGTACTGGAGTTTCAGCTTTAGCATCAGTCCTTCCAATGGAACACCCAGGACTGATCTCCTTTAGGATAGACTCATTGGACCTCTTTGCAGTCCAAGGGACTCTCAAGAGTCTTCTCCAACACCACAGTTCAAAAGCATCAATTCTTTGGTGCTCGGCTTTCTTCACAGTCCAACTCTCACATCCATACATGACCACTGGAAAAACCATAGGCTCGACAAGATGGACCTTTGTTGGCAAAGTAATGTCTCTGCTTTTTAATATGCTATCTAGGTTGTTCATAAGTTTCCTTCCAAGGAGTAAGTGTCTTTTTTTGTTTGTCTTTTTTTCTTGTTGTTTTTTTCATAAACACATCACTGTTTATTTTCTTTTTCTTTTTTTTTTTAACTTTACAATATTGTATTGGTTTTGCCATATATCAACATGAATCCACCACAAGGGTACACATGTTCCCCATCCTGAACGCCCCTCTCACCTCCCTCCCTGTACCATGGCTACAATCACCATCTGCAGTGATTTTGGAGCCCCCCAAAATAAAGTCTGACACTGTTTCCACTGTTTCCCTATCTATTTGCCATGAAGTGATGGCACCAGATGCCATGATCTTAGTTTTCTGAATGTTGAGTTTTAAGCCAACTTTTTCACTCTCCTCTTTCACTTTCATCAAGAGGCTTTTTAGTTCCTCTTCACTTTCTGTCATAAGAGTGGTGTCATCTGCATATCTGAGGTTATTGATATTTCTCCCGGCAATCTTGGTTCCTGCTTGTGCTTCTTCCATCCCAGTGTTTCTCATGATGTACTCTGCATAGAAGTTAAATAAGCAGGGTGACAATATACAGCCTTGACATACTCCTTTTCCTATTTGGAACCAGTCTGTTGTTCCATGTCCAGTTCTAACTGTTGCTTCCTGACCTGCATATAAGTTTCTCAAGAGGCAGGTCAGGTGGTCTGGTATTCCCATCTCTTTCAGAATTTTCCACAGTTTATTGTGATCCACACAGTCAAAGGCTTTGGCATAGTCAATAAAGCAGAAATAGATGCTTTTCTGGAACTCTCTTGCTTTTTTGATGATCCAGAGGATGTTGGCAATTTGATCTCTGGTTCCTCTGCCTTTTCTAAAACCAGCTTGAACATCTGGAATTTCATGGTTCACGTATTGCTGAAGCCTGGCTTGGAGAA
>NW_011494962.1:8891994-8914265 GCF_000754665.1 Bison bison bison | reverse complement strand
ACCAGCTTGAACATCTGGAATTTCATGGTTCACGTATTGCTGAAGCCTGGCTTGGAGAATTTTGAGCATTATTTTACTAGCATGTGAGATGAGTGCAATTGTGTGGTAGTTTGAGCATTCTTTGGCATTGCCTTTCTTTGGGATTGGAATTAAAACTGACCTTTTCCAGTCCTGTTAATTGGGCTTAAAAAAAAAATGGGAAAAAAAAGCTTATAGTAACTTGTGAGAAATTATAAATTCTTCTCCCATCTCCTTCTTTTTTCTTTTCCTGTTTTCATGTGAAGAGGTGTTCTCACAGGAGCAGCCAGTCAAGGTGAGAGAAATGTATTTATGTGAGAGGATGATGTCAGTATCACTTCAAAACTTGATGCAATTGGTCAAAAAAGGCACTGTACTGACTGTAGTATGCATCTTCAATACACGAGGGGTTTTAAAATATAAGAAATAAAGACCAAACCTATACACAAAGTTTGTACATTTTAAACCAAATTTATTTTACTTGTGCTCAACTTTTTGTTTACCATTAGACAATAACTAATGAGTTTGCAATAACATGGAGAAGTCATAGAAATGTTTTTTGCATTGCTTATCATGTTATGTGCCTTAAGGCTCTTCTCTGCATCCAGAGATTATATGCCTCCCATTTAAAAATAAATTCCATGCTTCTGCATTTTATTTTCCATTTTTTTTCCTATGTAGGTGAAGTAGCATAGTTTCTGGCATTACTACCAAATGAAGTGATTTCCAGTAAGAAAAATCTTGTGCTGGAAAGAGTTCTGGGACACTTTGCCTCCTACTATTTTTGTATCATTTTGTTGAAAACGTGTTGATTTTAAACAGTGGGTGGAGAGAGACCATGAGCTCCTTTGAGGACAAGATTCATGGTTTAGTCGTCTTTCTATCCTTAACTCCTAGACCATAGTAAGTCCTTGTTATTGAATGACATTCTTAATCCAATGAATGGAAGTTCACTATCCTCTATATCTAGAATGTGAGCTTAAGAGAATCTGCTCAATGGTAGATTCTTTACATCACTAATGAAGGGAACTAGTAATGCAGACAATTAAAAAGAGCAAGTGTTCTTCCATTAGATCAAGAAAAAGAACAGCCAGGTCCTTTATTATAATCAGTGATGAAAGAGGGACAATATTTTGACTGCCATCCATGGATGTTAGTGTGAAAGCCTTACTATCCACACCACTATTCATTTGTTTCATGCATTTCATTTTATTTGTTGTGGCAAAAAAAAAAAAAAAAAAAGTGCCTTTAAAAATGTAACTTTGATTAGTGCAGAGTTGGAAAAATTTAGACCAAAATGTTGTCCCTTGGACAAGGGTGTTTAAAAAGTCCCATTTGTGTATTTCTTCTGTGAGTCTGAATTGTGCTTCCATTCTGAGGAAATTACTTCATCTGGTCATTTTAGTCAAATTGCCTTGAAATTGGTCTCTTGTCAGGTACTGTTTGTGCAACATGGCTACTTAAATTAAAAAACCATGTCCTGGTGATAGAAATTATCATTAACATTAGGGTAGTAAATTGACAAAAAAAAAAAAAAAACTTAATCAAAAGAATTAATTGAAGTGTCTTATGACTAAGTGGCAGTCAAGGAACGTACTTTCAGTGTTATGAACTTCAATCTTAATTGAACCATAATGAAAAAGAAAACAAAACTTCATTACATGAACATTGATGTCCCAACAAACCTGTCTTTGAGGGTCACTAGCAGTCTTGACTTTTTCCCCAATGTCTCCCAGAATCTTGATAAGTTTCTGCTCCTTGGAAAACTCATCCCTCAAGGCTTTTCCTGCACAGAATTGGAGTGCAGCCAATAGCTTCTGATACCAGCTTTTAAAATAAGCTTCATTCTGTGCATCCTTTAGCAGCCTGAAGGAAAGGGAGAAAAAGAATTCTTATATCTAAAGCTGATTTTTTAAAACACCTCCAGCAGGAGGTGCATTTCAGACTTATCTGTGTGATGGCTTTGGGTAGTTTAACAGTCTAGAATGGGGAAAATGTTGTTTATTTGTTGCCAGTTATCAAGTTTCATCTGCTAGTTAATGAGATTCCGAGAGTGAAAAATCAATAAGAGACCCACTATTCCTCATTTCAGTTCACGATGCACTTTTTCTTCTTTCAGGCTTAAGTCCTACGACAAATAACTTATCTTAAGAGCCTATTTTTGACTTATTATAATACAGACAAAGTTTTTTAAATTGTATTTAAAAGTCACTATACTTAATGACGACTCAACCATCAACCCCAAGTTTTTCTGTTTTTCTTCAATAGATAATGTCCCCACACTGTCATATATCTATGTATTGCTCTTTGTTCCATCACTTCCCCTTGATTACCTGGAGGAAGATACCAGAAAGGCAAGAACATGGTGTTTTTTTGTTGTTTCATTTTGCTTTCAGGTATTTCTGATTCAAATCTCAGCCCTACAACTTCCAAGTAACAAGTAACTTAGGCTACTTACTTAAGCCGGTTGAGGTTAAAAAAAAAAAAGGTAATATCTCTGAACCTATAGAATTATACAGAATGCAGAAAAAGTTAATGTGATTCTAATTCAAAAGGGCTTAGCTCAAAGTATGTACTAGTCAATAAAACAAACATTAGTTCAGCTGTATCTTGCAGTCTCCCCAAGCCAACTTCCCTCACTGGCAGTCTGCTTGTGTCATGAGCACGGGAGGCACAACAGAACAAGGGAAGGACATGTGGCTGGATAATGGAACAGTGACAATTACTGGATTACTCTTTCTGCCATGTAACAATTTATATTTCCTTGAAACTAATTCCAATATGCTTCAACTTTACTTTTTATTATGCCCTAAAACACTGAAGGAAAAAAGACTGATTCCTTTAAATCTCTTTGATTGATTCTTTAATTCTTAACTTGTCTCTAGTCTTCTTCTCTTCTGAAAAAAAAAAATTACCATTCAAGGAACTATAAGAAAGTTATGTAAAGTTTAAAAATAAAATAAAAATTAAAAACAAAAAGAAAGTTATGAGAATGAAATGTTGAAAAAAAGGATTAAATTCCTAGGAGCCAAAATATTTATATATATATATATATATATATAGATGAGTTTCATTTTGCATTCCTAATTTTGCATCTCTGCCCACTATGTATTGTGCTACAGAGTCTAAGAAACACATTATTTTCATTTGTTGTATGTTCTCTGTTCCTACACATTTAAGTTAAAAAATTAATTGAATGAATTTGCTTTTTTTTTTTTAGGAAAGGGCTTGCTCTCTTGTCATTTTTACCAAGCCAACTTATCTTCTCTCACCTCTTTGACTTTTGCAAAGGAAACATAAACCAAGTGAAATAATAGTTCTTGTTTCTGAAAAGCATTAAAAAAAACCTCAAGGGGCTAAAGATGTATTGATGAAAATATAATCTATTGATACTTATGTTTTCAATGTAAGGAGAATAACAGACAATGAAAAAGTTTCCTACCTACTCCTTCAATGAGATTTTGAGATTTCAGACATAATAAATGTATCATGTCATTATTTGAAGGGTCCAGGAGAATAAGAGTTGTATGAATGTGAACTGGAAAGCCTCAAATGAAAGCATCCACGTTTAAAACTTCAAGGTAGTTTCTGCAGAATGTATACTTCAGAGGGGCTTCCCCAGTGGCTCAGTGGTAAAGAATCTACCTTCAATTCAGGAGACATGGGAAACACAGGTTCTATCCTTGTATGGGGAAGATTCCCTGCAGGAGGGCATGGCACCCCAGTCTTCTTGCCTGAAGAATCCCATGGACAGAGGAGCCTGGTGGGCTATAGTCCACGAGGTTGCAAAGAGTTGGAAATGACTGAAGTGACTGAGCATGTACCCATGTATACCTCAGAGATTTTCACAGTAATCTGAGGACCTCAGCAATATACAGTTGTATAGGCTACTTAGTTTTCAATAAGGTAAAGAAGTGATGGGTACGATATTTCTATATCCCATATCGATGCTTGCCAACACTCTCATACCTTTTAAATAGAGTTACCTGTTTTTAAAGATATTATTATTTAAAACTTTTAGAACATAAATATAACTCTATTACTGCCTGACTATTACATACATGATGAAAGGTTATTCTGCACAGATGAAGTTAACTTTTTACTAAAATAATTAAAGAAAAGATATATTTTAGGAATGGGAGTATGGTCATAGGAATTGTTAAAATTGTATTGCTTGTACCCAAAATACTCTTAACCAACTCGACAGACATGAGTTTGAGTAAGCTCTGGGAGTTGGTGATGGACAGGGAAGCCTGGCATGCTGCAGTCCTCGGGGTTGCAAAGAGTTGGACATGACTGAGCGACTGAACTGAACTGAATTCTATTAGAAGTCGATTTGCTTCTCTCATAAGTGCTGGTTCAAAGAGGGGAGAAAAATCAGTCTAACTCATTGTTCGAAATAAAACAGAGCAGGGACTTCCCTGGCAGCCCAGTGGTTAAGACTCTGCTTTCCACTGCAGGGTGTGTGGGTTCAATTACTAGGTGGGGAACTAAGATTCCACTTGCCTCATGGTGAAAAACTAAAAAACATAAAGCAGAAGCAATATTGTAACAGATTCAATAAAGACTTAAAAAATGGTTCACCATCGAAAAAAAATCCTTAAAAAATAAATTAAAAAATAAAACAGGGGAGATTTGTAGAGAGATTATGTGACTGTGCTTTAAAATTTTTTAAGTGAAGAAAACTCAGTGTGTTTCATTGTGATTATTTTCCTTATAGAACATGTCTCATTCAAACTTTCATTTCTCCCATGATGACACGATCTCCTGGTTCAAGCTCTATGGATTTTTACTCAACTTGTAAGTTTTTTTACACAGTGCAGAACTGAAATAATAGTGTGTTGTATAATGATCCTGAGAGGTCAATTAGTCTATCCCTGTGTTGTCAGGGACAATCATTTTAACTGAGGAGAGAAATTAACATGTACTTTAATTTTAATCTATTCAGAGAAAGCTGGACTATTCAATTTTGAGTGGAGGGTTACATAATTCTGTGTCAATGACCTTCACCAGCAGGAAGTGGCAAACCCATCATGTGGTATTTTTTACCTGCTGCTTCTGTTTGTAAGGCTGGAAAACAACTGGTCACTTTCCCCTGAGAATTACAGAAACTCTTTTCACAAGACACTGTCACTGGGAAAAGCAGAATTGCTTACGCCAAATTAAAAAAAAATAATTTTTTAAAGTTCAGGTCAAGGGATTGAGAAATAGGAATAAGACTTGGTGCTGAAAGACTGGGCTCTTAAGATGCAGGCAATGTGACCACAAACTATGAGGTAAACCTCAAAATGTCAGAGACCTGTTTATCCCAGTGCCGCGAGATACAGGAGTAGTTCAACTTGATATTATTTTTTACGTGTGTCTAATGGACTGTAAGTAATGACAACATTAAAATGAGAATACATGCATAACATCCAGCTGAGTAAAGGTTTTGGTAGTGTTGAGAATGAGAGGCAAAAAACAAGAAGAGAAGCAAATATAACCCAGGTGACAGAGCATACTTGTTCTGGGATGTCATAAGGCATTTGCCTAAGTTAAGGGGATAGTGGTGAACTCATATACACAAACCCCAGCAGCATGAAATGGAGATTTTCCTTGGAAATTTGAGCTTTTCCCCATTTCTTCATGCACATCATGCTTCTGATCACGTGGTGAGTGACTTGCTGGAGCCGGAGGAAAAGGACAGCTAGTTTTCATTTCATCAGCCTACCAGCAGGACAGGACAGGCTAATCACACCAGCCCAGCTCTCCTTGCCTCATGACTCCCTTCGGTGTAGGTCTTAATTTTAGTTCTCAATAGCATGATATCCTAACCAGATGGTAAAGAATCTGCCTGCAATGCAGGAGACTCATGTTTGATCCCTGGGTCAGGAAGATCTCCTGGAAAAGGGCATGGCAACACACTCCAGTATTCTTGCTTGGAGAATGCCATGGACAGAGGAGCCTGATAGGCTACAGTTCATGGGGTCACAAGGAGTCAGACATGAATTAATGTATGAAATACACACCCACATGTATATTTCCTGTGAGGGAAGAGAGGAAACAACATTTGGAAGAAAACTGAGCTGCACAATGAAGATGAGTGATTTCAGGTCACTCCAGGACCTCCCCTTCCCATTGCCTCTATTGGTTTTTACTTTAGGTGGGGGTCAGGGGTGTGCTCCTAGACCATGTCTTAGTGACCACGGTTGAATTTTAGAATGCGATTACTCAAGTGTATTTATTTATAACCCTGGGACATATAAAGGCTGAAATTCAATATTTGATATGGAATTATTAACTATAAGTTTTCAACAGTTTGTTAAAAAGTAAAAAACAATGTACCTCTTTAGTCTTTATAACTTTATTTTACTTCTAATTGGTTGAGAGATTTATTTAATATTTCCCTAAAGTGAGGTACCTGATACATTTTATTGTCTTGCAAACATAACTGTTTCCTATAACTAGCTCATTTCTAGAATATTGATTTGCCCTTTCAGAAAAATAGCACTGAACTTCTTTTGAATTTTGCACATAGGGAGCATTACATGGTACAAGTCTGCTGAAATGTAATTTCTAATCAGTAGTTGTTTTGCAGCCTATATTTGTCTATAAGCCACTTTGAAACATCAAGAATCAGATCAGATCAGATCAGTCACTCAGTCGTGTCCGACTCTTTGCGACCCCATGAACCGCAGCACTCCAGACCTCCCTATCCATCACCAACTCCTGGAGTTCACCCAGACTCACATCCATCGAGTCAGTGATGCCATCCAGCCATCTCAGCCTCTGTCGTCCCCTTCTCCTCCTGCCCCCAATCCCTCCCAGCATCACAGTCTTTTCCAATGAGTCAACTCTTCGCATGAGGTGGCCAAAGTACTGGAGTTTCAGCTTTAGCATCATTCCTTCCAAAGAAATCCCAGGGCTGATCTCCTTCAGAATGGACTGGTTGGATCTCCTTGCAGTCCAAGTGACTCTCAAGAGTCTTTGCCAACACCACAGTTCAAAAGCATCAATTCTTCGGCACTCAGCCTTCTTCACAGTCCAACTCTCACATCCATACATGACCACAGGAAAAACCATAGCCTTGACTAGACGAACCTTTGTTGGCAAAGTAATGTCTCTGCTTTTGAATATGCTATCTAGGTTGGTCATAACTTTCCTTCCAAGGAGTAAGCGCCTTTTAATTTCATGGCTGCAGTCATCATCTGTAGTTATTTTGGAGCCCAGAAAATAAAGTTTGACTGTTCCACTGTTTCCCCATCTATTTCCTATGAAGCGATGGGACAGGATGCCATGATCTTCATTTTCTGAATGTTGAGCTTTAAGCCAACTTTTTCACTCTCCACTTTCACTTTCATCAAGAGGCTTTTGAGTTCCTCTTCACTTTCTGCCATAAGGGTGGTATCATCTGCATATCTGAGGTTATTGATATTTCTCCTTGCAATCTTGATTCCAGCTTGTGTTTCTTACAGTTCAGCATTTCTCATAATGTACTCTGCATATAAGTTAAATAAACAGGGTGACAATATACAGCCTTGATGAACTCCTTTTCCTATTTGGAGCCAGTCTGTTGTTCCATGTCCAGTCCTAACTGTTGCTTCCTGATCTGCATACAAATTTCTCAAGAGGCAGATCAGGTGGTCTGGTATTCCCATCTCTTTCAGAATTTTCCACAGTTTATTGTGATCCACACAGTCAAAGGCTTTGGCATAGTCAATAAAGCAGAAATAGGTGCTTTTCTGGAACTCTCTTGCTTTTTTGATGATCCAGTGGATGTTGGCAATTTGACCTCTGGTTCCTCTGCCTTTTCTCAAACCAGCTTGAACATCAGGAAGTTCACCGTCCACATATTGCTGAAGCCTGGCTTGGAGAATTTTGAGCATTACTTTACTAGCATGTGAGATGAGTGCAATTGTGTGGTAGTTTGAGCATTCTTTGGCATTGCCTTTCTTTGGGATTGGAATAAAAACTGACCTTTTCCAGTCTTATTGGCCACTGCTGAGTTTTCCAAATTTGCTGGCATATTGAGTGCAGCACTTTCACAGCATCATCTTTCAGGATTTGGAATAGCTCAACTTGAATTCCATCACCTCCACTAGCTTTGTTCGTAGTGATGCTTTCTAAGGCCCACTTGACTTCACATTCCAGGATGTCTGGCTCTAGGTCAGTGATCACACCATCGTGATTATCTGGATCATGAAGATCTTTTTTTGTACAGTTCTTCTGTGTATTCTTGCCATCTCTTCTTAATATCTTCTGCTTCTGTTAGGTCCATACCATCTCTGTCCTTTATCGAGCCCATCTTTGCATGAAATATTCCTTTGGTATCTCTGATTTTCTTGAAGAGATCCCTAGTCTTTCCCATTTTGTTGTTTTCCTCTATTTCTTTGCATTGATCGCTGAAGAAGGCTTTCTTATCTCTTTTTGCTATTCTTTGGAACTCTGCATTCAGATGTTTATCTTTCCTTTTCTCCTTTGCTTTTAGCTTCTCTTCTATTTGTAAGGCCTCCCCAGACAGCCATTTTGCTTTTTTGCATTTCTTTTCCATGGGGATGGTCTTGATTCCTGTCTCCTCTACAATATCATGAACCTCATTCCATAGTTCATCAGGCACTCTATCTATCAGATCTAGGCCCCTAAATATATTTCTCACTTTCACTGTATAATCATAAGGGATTTGATTTAGGTCACACCTGAATGGTCTAGTGGTTTTCCCTACTTTCTTCAATTTAAGTCTGAATTTGGCAAGAAGGAGTTCATGGTCTGACAACAAGAATATAAAACTATTAAGAAGGAATAAATTCAGAAGATAATGAAATAGATACTCTGGAGACTGTATACATTTCTGGAACACTTAAATATATGAGAAGAGCCCCTAAGATATGAACTGACTTCATTTTATCCCCATTTTGCAATTTATGTACCAAATATTTATTACCACCTCCAAAGCAGTGTGTTCAGAATGCCATATGTTCATACTTATCTTTCCACTGTGTTCACACTGTGTGGTAGATTTGATTATTTTTCCCAACACCATGCTTTCTTCTGTGAAGCTTACACAGCTACATTCTTTGCTCTGTGACTTCCAGTGTCTTCCCAGAGGCAACATCTACTTTTCCACCCCATGTCAGGATTGGTCTTGTGACTTGCTTAAGCCAGTAGGCTATGACTGGATAAAATGTATGCCCAAGTCCATGTGGATGCTTTAAATGTGCTATCATGGATTGGTTTGCCGTCTTGTACTTTCTGCCATGAGAACAGCATGTCCCTGCTCAGGGTTGGGGGTGAGGGATGGGGGTGTTCCTTCAGTGCTGGAATGAGAAGACAATGCTGAGCAGAGCTGAGCACTGCTGTGTGAAGTCCAGGGCAGCCTAGCAGAGCTATAGCAAATCTGCAGCCTGTGTGGTATAAGTGAGAAATAAATCTATTACTAAAAGCCACTGAAACTGTGGGGCTATTTGTTGATATGGTGAATATGCCAAGTTTTACACTGTCTTTTTCTCTTTTTTTGTACATTCTCACAAACAATGCATGGAGGTTCGATTTCTCCATATCTTTGCCAAAATTTACTATTGTATTTATTTTATTTTATTTTTAAACTTTACAAAATTGTATTAGTTTTGCCAAATATCGAAATGAATCCGCCACAGGTATACCTGTGTCCCCATCCTGAACCCTCCTCCCTCCTCCCTCCCCATACCATCCTTCTGGGTCGTCCCAGTGCACCAGCCCCAAGCATCCAGTATTATGCATCGAACCTGGACTGGCAACTCCTTTTTCCCTTTTCTTTGCTTTTGTTTTCATTTGTTTGTATTGCCTTTAGAATATGGAGCATATATATTTTTTAATCTCTCCAATGTTAGCCCTGAGGATGCTCTGGGGGCAAATCTAATTACTGAAAATAAACAAAGGAGGCAAGTCTGGTGAAATAGATGGGTGATCAATTTGAGTACACAATTTTAGATTAAAAAATTATAAAAGTTATAAAAATGACTTTCTTTAATGGATCACTCAGTCAGTTCAGTCTTTCAGTCATGTCTCATTCTTTGTGACCCATGGACTGCAGACCCAGGCTTCCCTGTCCATCACCAACTCACAGAGCTTGCTCAAACTCATGTCCATTGAGTCAGTGATTCCATTCAGCCATCTCATCCTCTGTCATCCCCTTCTCCTCCTGCCTTCAATCTTCCCCAGCCTCAGGATCTTTTGTAATGAGTCAGTTCTTCACAACAGGTGGCCAAAGTATTGGAGCTTCAGCTTCAGCATCATCATCAATGAATATTCAGGACTGATTTCCTTTAGAATTGACTGGTTTGATTTTATGGATCATAAAAAGCCCAAAAGAGTACTTAAAAAAATGATTTGATATGGTTCATTTGGACATGTATATTCTATTATATTACTAGAATTTTATTGTTATTTTATTACTACTAACATACTTTTTGACTCATTTAGAGTATGAACAGGCCTAGGTACCATCTGCTGTTTTGTCCAGCCCAAGTGTCTGAATATCTAATAGGAGATTCTCTCTGAGTAAAAATGCACTAATGAGTGCAACAGGGCAATGACAAAATCTTTTGACTTATATATATTACAGGACTAGACAAATCTAACACACTACTAGATGAAGGGTCTGATGGTTGAGGACAGTGAGGGAGGCATTAAACGTAGCTGCTTGAGAAACTGAGCTCTGCTAATGGCGACAGCTGGAAGAATGCAATGGCTGAATTGGGAGGGTTTTGGAGGAGAAAGCATCTATCTATATTAGCGTGCTTAATGGAACTTCCTTTATTGCTCTGGAGTTGGTGATCAAGACCTAAGATTAAAGGAAAGAGACAACAGTTATCCTATGCTTTAACAATAGCCAAAGGAGTGACTGGAAGTCAGAGAACTCTACAGGGTTTATTGGGAGATGGCCAAAATGGCTATGACACACCAAGCACCATCTCCCCTACTGGGCTTTATATTTTCAAGTGGGGTTCAAGGAAAGGGGCTGTTTGAGAGTCATGAGTCATCAGCTTAGTGAGGATAGAGTGGATCTGCTATTCCCACTCATCCCTGCAAAATCTAGTGAAGAGGGAAGTTCAAGGATAGCCATTTATTCAGATATGTGCAAGAATGGGAGACTATTGCCTCATTTTCAGGTTAACTGTCTGTGCTAAAAGAAGGTTTGTTGATTTTCCCTGGGGATGTCAATAGGGAAGAGAGTGCAATGCTAGGATGGAAAAACAGGATAGCAAAGGAGCAGCCTGTACTCCTGCACCCTAACTGGCAAAGCAAGCATGTGTGAGTTTCTCAAGGTTCAGATAAACACAAGGCAGGTAATTAAATGTGATCCCACTCCTTGTGTTGGTTCCTCAGTCATGTCCAGCTCTTTGCGACCCCATGGACTATAGCCTACCAGGCTCCTCTGTCCATGGAATTCTCCAGGGGATCTTGCCCATCCAGGGGTTGAACCTGAGTCTCCCACATTGCAGGCAGATTCTTTACCATTTGAGTCACCAAAGGCTCAGCCAAAGGAAAATCTCCTAATGGGAAATCCTGCAAGGCTGGAACTCACTCACATGGGGGAGCCAGCTTTGACACGGAATCCACAGTGGGCCTTGATGGAGAATCAGAGATCACAGACAGAAACTGTACTTTCTTGCCTCAGTGAATGTGAGGGTCACTCTTTCTCTTTTCCCCCCACTCCACATCAAGAAAAGCAAGAACCAGAAGACAGAGAGAAGAGGAGTGAAACAGCAGGTAATATTCTCCACCCACCACAAGTCCCCCAGGCTAAAACTTGGGGGTGCGAGAGAATGAGGAGGAAGTGTATGCTAAATTGGAGAAGAAAATTAAGTTTCAAACTGGACAAAACTGGTGAAGAGGTTTTTTTTTTTCCTATCTAAAAGTGACCTAGGCAACTGTGAAATCTACCCTGGCTTTAATTAGGAAATTCGAAAGGGAAGAGTAGTATTTTCAAAATAATAAACAGTTTTATTGGAGACCTACCAATACCAGGCTCAACCAGTTTAAAGAAAACTAAGCAAGACAATTAAACATCTTTGAGTCAGTGGAGAACTTCAGGAAATGCACTGACTGTACTGCATGAGAGAAAATGTCTCAAAATGCAGAGTAAAAACTGGGGAATCTTATCTCTTAATTTTCAGAGAGTTGGCTGGAATTTCTCTCTTTGCCTTTCTTCATCCCCTTCAACCACTGACTGCTCTTTTAGAGCACTGCTGATTTTGGGTTCCTTTGTGGATGACTGTCATGAAGCACAGAATTGTATTCAAGAAATCAAAGTTGTTTCATCAAGAAATAGGATATTAATACTTCATATATGTGTACATATAGGTGTATATTTACTACTATAATTGATATTTTATCATCATATCAAAATCTTTTAACAGTTATGACCAGTTGCATAATTATAAGCTTAAATGGTATTTTTCTGAGCAAAAGTTAGCCATAAATGGTACCCAGTTTATATACACACTTGTAATTAGGATGACGCTTACACAGCAGTGTTGCTCTCTTAGGATCATCTGGAAGCTATGAAGGAAAGAAAAAACAAAAAACAACAACTATGCTGAGCAGGTAAGTTCCCCTGAGGAGATTCTTGAATCTATAATTAGAAATCAGAGCCCTTTCCGCTCATCTTGCTGAGGGACATGGTCAACTTGGGAGATGTTATCGCTGCTGTTTAGTAGCTAAGTTGTGTCTGACTCTTTGTGACCCCAAGGCTTATAGCCCACCAGGTTCCTCTCTCCATGGGATTTTCCATGCAAGAATACTGGAGGGGGTTGCTATTTCCTTCTCCAGGGCATCTTCCCAACCTAGGGATGGAGCCCATGTCTCCTGCTTGGCAAGTAGATTCTTTACCACTGAGCCACTTGGAAAGCCCAACTTGGGAGATTAAGGTAAATAAATAAAACTCTTTCCAATCCACTCACAGGTATTCCTATGTTTACATGTCTAACACACTGAATGATGTGATGTCAGAGAGCAGAAACTCTGTCATCCTCCTCTCATTCCAACACACTTTATGCTTTAGTGTTATTTTACTCAAATCACTTTCCTTAATTGAGCACCAAGCTGTGAATGGCTATCAGTGACCTCTCTCGGTCCCCACTGTTATACTCCATATGTACTTATAATCCTAAAACAAAACAGGCAGAATTTTGGCCCTGGGCACACTTTAGAATACTAGCTAGCCTTCAATGAGGCCCTCCTGTATTACATTTCCCTTTCTTCTCATTCTGGTTTTCTCCTGTCCCTGACCCTCAAGATTCATACTGCTTCTGCTGCTCTTCCTTTGCCAGAAACTACCTAGCCCTGCTCTCCCCTGTTGTGTCCTGGGGTCCCAATTACTCCTTGTTTTTCTTACTCCAAACATGGTATCTCTCACTTCAAATTACACTCATATTTTTAGAGAATAATATCACATTAGTGTAGAGCTGAACTGCACTTTGAGATAAGCCCTCCCACCCATCGCATTTATTAGGTGAGGAAACGGGAACATTAAGGGACTTGCCTAAGATCCTTATGATGAGAACACTGCGTTCTTAACAGGCTCTTTCCACAGCACCATAGTTTGTCTGTTATGGACCAAATATTTGTGTCTCCCCAAAATTTGTATGTTTAAGCTTTAACTCTAAATGGGATGATACTGGAGGTGGGACCTTTGGGAGGTGATTAAGCTTAGATAAGGTCATGAGAGTGGAGTAATATAATTAGATTACTGCCTTTATAAGAAGAGAAGACTGGAGCTCTGCCATGTGAGGACACTGAGAAGGTGTCCGGTATCCATCCAAGAGCCAGGAAGAGGACACTTATGGGGGACTGAAATTGGCCAGCACCTCAATCTTGGACTTCCCAGCCTCCAGACTGTGAGAAATAAATTTACATTGTTTAAGGCACACAGTCTGTTATTTTTTAACTGCTGCTACTGCTGCTAAGTCGCTTCAGTCATGTCTGGCTCTGTGTGACCCCATAGACGGCAGCCCACCAGGCTCCCCCATCCCTGAGATCCTCCAGGCAAGAATACTGGAGTGGGTTGCCATTTCCTTCTCCAATGCATGAAAGTGAAAAGTGAAAGTGAAGTCGCTCAGTCATGTCTGACTCTTAGCGACCCCATGGACTGCAGCTCACCAGGCTCCTCTGTCCATGGGATTCGCCAGGCAAGAGTACTGGAGTGGGGTGCCATCGCCTTCTCCTTTGTAACTGCAGCCTCAGCTGATTAACACAGTGTCCTAAAAACCATTAAAACACAACTTGGAAGACGATTTTATGCTTGCATCACCTCTGGCAAGAAACTTAATGCTTTAGCTCTTCACTTTCCTATTCTGTAAAATGTTGGAGTTTGTGAGGTTCTGTTAAGATACCTTCCAGCTCTAGGGCTCCATGACTTTAATACTTAATGAACTTACCCAACATCTACACCAGGCATTTCCTAAGCATTTCCGGTAGCTCTGTTAGGTAATTCTCAAAGCGCTCCAAGTAACGTGATTCCCTCGATTTTACAGAGGATATTACAGTTTACAAAGACCCAATAACTTGCCCAAAGTTATTGGATAATTGGGTGACAATGCCCAAAGTCACCCAATCTGTAGACCAGGGATTCAAATGCAAGTGTATCAGACTCCAGAGCCCTTGCCCTTCATCATCACCTTGTATCATCACCTTGTGATATCCTAACACAGGTACCAGCTGATGATTTACTCTGAGACTAACAATGATGGCTCAGCGGGTAAAGAATCCACATGCAATGCAGGAAACACAGTAGGTGCATGTTCGATCCCCAGGTTGGGAAGATTCCCTGGAGGAGGAATGCCAACCCACTCCAGTATTCTTGCCTTAAGAAAAATCCCATGGAGAGAGGAGCCTGCTGAGCTACAGTCTATGGGATTGCAGAGAGTCAGACACGACTGAGCACAGGAACGGAGTACACAATTGAAGAATTCTCTTCTTGCTACTTTCTAATTATGTTTTTCTTTAACATCTTTTACTTACTGTTTTGTAACCCTCAGAAGTGTCATGCTTTCCAGGTTGACTTCTTTCTTTCCAAAGTTCCTCACTTAATTTTTGTCCTGCTCTGTGTAAGCTCCCTGGCAAAAACCACCAAACGATGTTAATAATATTTTCCTTTCCGCTTCTATTAATAACATTTTTTGAACTTTTAAAGAAGAGCTTGTTAACCTAAACATATTTTCACGTGAAATACTTACAAACAAGAATACTTTTCTCTTCCCTACCTAGTCAGTAAAAAGAATAGGATATGTGGATCTACCTTGATAATGCAGGTAATACACTCACCTATGCTCTGTCCTTCCTCACTTGAGAAAGCGAGACCAGCACCACAGTTTCAAATGATTTGGATTTTCATGGTTTATTTATACAAGTGGTGGTGCTGGGTGAGGCTAGCTAGGAGAGTGGAGGGAAAAGATGCTGAATTGAAAATAACACTCATTGCACTTGGGAACCTATAAAATCCTGATGAATTGTGTGGACACAACCCGTGTGCCTTGAACTACCCACCTTAACTTGGTCTGTGGTTCCAAATAAATGCCAAGCTGTGGCAGAAGAGAAATGGGGAGTCATTACCAATAGCACATGTGCTAAAATAAAATAAATTCTACTTGACATATAATTAGTGTTCAAATCCATGCCTGTGGAGTTTTAAACTAGTCCAATAGATGTCTACATTTTCCCTTACTTATATTTTAAAATATGGTTCTGAACTGAGTTTCTAAACTCAGCCTTTTTGTTTTCTTTTTATATATATATATATATTTTTTTTTCCTGAATACATGTATAGTTACTTTAAAGGCCAGGTAAGCACATTTTTCATAAAGCTTCCTTCACAAAAATTTTTTAACGGCAAAGCAATTCCTTTGCTATATGAATGTTTCATAAGAACAGCAACCTAATAATAAAAATCCTCTTTACCATTCAGCCTTTTGTTCTTGCATAGCCCTCTGGTGAAAGTTGGATAATCATTACACTGTGCAGTGAGCAAGTCATGTGTTTGAACACAGCCAGAGGGGCTGGTTTACAAGGCTAAAGGCAAAGCTGGCTTTGAAATACCCTGCTTCCCCAGAACCCAAACGCATCAGAACCCCAGTTTCAAGTCACAGCTGGGGTGGTTGCTTCACCCTTCATCCTTCAGAGGCACAAATAGCGTGGTTTATTCTGTGAAGGTATTAAAGGTTCCCTGGGAGGCTATCTATAAGATTTGGAGCTGTGTTTGATGTCCTGAGAAAATTTCTGGGACATTCTTGCTCAGCATCATGAAAGAGTGTGTTCCCTGAAGTCGGCAAGCAGTTTAATCCTGTTCCTTTTGGAAATTCAATAAAGCCTTAGAGGTGTTCCAGGAGGTATCCAACCTACCTGGTTAATTTTCTGTTGATTTAGGTGATGTTGTTGTTGTTTTGTTGCTGTGGTTCAGATTGTATTTGCCAGGCAGGGGTAACTGTCCTGTCCACCATACTGTATGATTGCGGGAAGAGTACTAAGCCTTTTCCATCTCTCATGCTCTCTGTATGCACAAGTAACTTAGAGGTTCCAACCTTAGTCTTCCCATCTCTAAAATGATAATAATGAGTGTCCTGTCATCAGATCTATGTGTCTGTTATGGACTGAATTGTGTTCCCTGAATTCTTATGTGGAAGCCCTAACTCCCAATGCCACTGTCTTCGGAGACAGGCCTTTAAGGAAGTAACTAAGATTAAATGGGGTCATAAGAGTGTGTAGGACTAGGGTTTGTATAAGAAGAGGAAGAGATGCCAGGTAAGTGTTCACACAGAAAAATGGCCATGTGAGAACCCAATGAGAAGGTGGGCTGTCTGGAAGCCAGAAAGTCTGTTTTTAGCTCTTACCAGTAACCAATGCTTAAGTACCTTGATCTTGGACTTCCAGCCTCCAGAACTGGGAGAAACTTAATTTTTAATGTTCTAGCCACCTAGTCTCTGGTACTCTGATTTGGCAGCCCTAGCAGACTGTAAGACAGTTTCCAATCTAGAAGTCATTTTTCCAATTCAGACCTGCATGTTCATCTATCTACAAGATATGATTCTCAAATTTTCTTAAGGCATCTTAACCTTGAGGGTGAAGAAATCAAGAAGTGATAGTCAATCAGTTGTGTCTGACTCTTTGCAACCCCCTGAACTTCAGCCCACCAGGATCCTCTGTCCATGGAATTCTCCAGGCAAGAATACTAGAGTGGGTTGCCATACCCTCCTCCAGGGGATCTTCCCAACCCAGGGATCAAACGCAGGTCTCCTGTAATGAAGGCAGATTTTTTTTACTGTCTTAACCATTACATGACTAATTTCATCATTATTCCTCCCAATGCCTACTTCTTTACCTGAATTACTTTACCACAAAGAGAATGGTCAGCCATCCATCACCTGAACTAAAAATGAGACATGATTCTTCTCTTATCCTCATCCCAACATCAAATCTGTTACCATGTGTCATTATGTTTACCATTTAAATAGCTCTCAAATCTAATTCCTTCTCTCTGCTCGGACTGACAGCATTTAATTGAGGTCTTAATTACCTTAATCTACTGGTACTTGATTTTCACACCACCTGCATTTTTACTTCTTTTCTACCTCAAATTAGTTCTCTACTTAGTCTAATAAGTCCTGTTCTAAAAGTCCTGTGATTAAAACCCATATAGCCTCAGGATAAAATATAAAATCCTTAGTATGAACAGACAGGGCACTTGATAGTTTAGCTCCTCCACATCTTAAAGGCTTGTCTCTGATTTGCATTCATGTTTTTCCATTCCCAAATACAAAGTGCTACTTATAATAAGTTGAATCTTCTGTTTTCACAGGTTAGAATGCTTTTGCACTGCACCAACCCATGTCTGAAAAGATATTTCAGTATGCCAATATCTGTTTGTCCTTTAATGTTTAACTTAATTGGCATCTTTTCTGAAAAAAATCTTTCTTAATTTTTTTCCAATCTTGGGCATATGTTCAGTCTTCTCTCTGTAAAGATGAAGTATTTTCCCATATCCATTATTCTTGTAACACTACCTGTTTTTTTTTTATGGTGTTTTAATTGCTTGTTTTTTTATCTCTCCTACTAGACTTTAAGTTCTTTTTTAAATGTAATTTTATTGGAGTAGAAAGTTTCTAATTGTGACAGCAGCCAGTCAACGGGCTAGCGCTGTCACTTCAGTAGTGTCTGACTCTTTAAGACCCCATAAGCTGTAGCCTGCCGGGTTCCTCCGTCCATGGGAATCTCCAGGCAAGAATACTGGAGTGGGTTGCCATTTCCTCCTCCAGGAGACTCTATACAGTATTATACAGTAATGTTCACAAAAGTATAACCATGTGTACAAGATACATGCACATGAAAATGTACACTGAACATGTGAACTAACTTACGTGATTGGATATGAGAACACATATTCTCATCTTTGAAAGTTTGCAACTTGAAGGTTCAAATGGAGGGGACTTACTGTTCTTAATTAGACAGACTTAGCTGAGGAGGCTCATATTGAAAATGCATCACTGGGAAAGGTACCTGAGCTAAGAGGCAGGTAATCTGTAGGGAAGATATCTTGCAAAGCACTTTTCTATTAGATAAGCCATGCCATTTTAGAATTGGAATTTCCTATATCTCAGAGGAAAAAAAATTATAAATGTAAACATCTATTTCTGCTTTATCGACTGTGCCAAAGCCTTTGACTGTGTGGATCACAATAAACTGTGGAAAATTCTGAAAGAGATAGGAATACCAGATAGGAATACCAGACCATCTGACCTGCTTCTTGAGAAACTTGTATGCAGGTCAGGAAGCAACAGTTAGAACTGGACATGGAACAACAGACTGGCTCCAAATAGGAAAAAGAGTACATCAAGGCTATATATTGTCACCCTGCTTATGTAACTTATATGCAGAGTACATCATGAGAAATGCTGGGCTGGAGGAAGCACAAGGTGGAATCAAGATTGCTGGGAGAAATCTCAATAACCTCAGATACGCAGATGACACCACCCTTATGGCAGAAAGTGAAGAAGAACTAAAGAGCCTCTTGATGAAAGTGAAAGAGGAGAGTGAAAAAGTTGGCTTAAAGTTCAACATTCAGAAAACTAAGATCACGGCATCTGGTCCCATCACTTCATGGCAAATAGATGGGGAAACAGTGGAAACAGTGGCTGGCTTTATTTTTCTGGGCTCCAAAATCACTACAGATGGTGACTGCAGCCATGAAATTAAAAGATGCTTACTCCTGGGAAGGAAAGTTATGACAAACCTAGACAGCATATTAAAAAGCAGAGATATTACTTTGCCAACAAAGGTCCATCTAGTCAAGGCTATGGTTTTTCCAGTAGTCATGTATGGATGTGAGAGTTGGACTATAAAGAAAGCTGAGCGCCAAAAAATTGATGCTTTTGAACTGTGGTGTTGGAGAAGACTCTTGAGAGTCCCTTGGATTGCAAGGAGAGCCAACCAGTCCATCCTAAAGGAGGTCAGTCCTGGGTGTACATTGGAAGGACTGATGTTGAAGCTGAAACTCCAATACTTTGGCCATCTGATGTGAAGAACTGACTCATTTGAAAAGACCCTGATGCTGGGAAAGATTGAGGGCAGGAGGAGAAGGGGACAACAGAGGATGAGATGGTTGGATGGCATCACTGACTCAATGGACATGAATTTGGGTAAACTCCAGGAGTTAGTGATGGACAGGGAGGCCTGGTGTGCTGCAGTTCATGGGGTCGAAAAGAGTTGGACACGACTGAGTGACTGAACTGACCTGAACTGAGGAAAACAATACTGTACATTTGTGTGCAAGAATGTGTCCGTGTGGGAGGGTGGATCTATTTAGGTGAGTAATCAGAGCATTTATTTCCAAGGAATTTCCAAATGCTTGTTGTATGATACTTAAATCGCATGTTAAAAAAAAAATGTTGGTGCAAAAAAAGTCAGATCCTAAAATTTCATCTTAAGTATGTGAGTAGTTATAATAATTTAAAAAATTTTTATCTACCCAAGTTAATATAGCCTGTAACAACCTAAGGGTGGTTTTTATTCCTACTGTTATCCTTCAGGGGGCCTCCAAGTCTTTTCTACTTTGGACCACCAAATTGTCTAGTTCTCTATGGGACTGTCCGTTCATAATTTATCCTTGAAGAAAAGCTTCAGAAGCTTGCTTTAATGAGACTCTTTAGTTACCCCAGAAATCAACAGTGGAGTTTGGATGATAGTGCTCTAAGGGCAGATAACAAAAATTGCTTTAGACAAAAGTGGTTGAGAACTTTCTTCTTTTTAATGACACACACATTAAAAAAAAAAAAAAGAATAAGTGGTTTACTGTTCACATTTCTTAGGGAATGACATTTACTTTTAGCTAGGATTTTAAAATTAATTCATTTGAATTATGAATCAAATATTTACATTCTCTGCTTTTGGAGGTGTTCTTCCCTAAAACAGTATTGTATGTTAGCCAAATCCAATAATGCTTAATTTCTATTTTTCCTTTGTTAATGCTTAACATTTTTCTGTTTCCCTCTATTTCAATTAGCAACAGCAGAACAAAATAACTTATTTATTTTAATGCTTTTTCTGTTTATAGTGTAATGATTTCTATTTTCACAAATGAGGAAAACATGCTGATAAGAGGGTAAGTTGATAACGAATTTGTGCTCATTTCTTTTCCTAAGAACTTTGGAAACGTATAAATGGACAAAGAATTCAGCAAGAAAAAGTCTATATTTTTGCATAAATTCTGCCTCAGGGAACATTCATGGTCTCATCCCTCTCTTGGACTGGTGATACCATTGGTAATCAATTAAGAAGTGGTATTTTCAGTTTAAAGGCTTTGAAATATAGATAAAACAATAGGCCAAGGAGTCAGACATAACTGATAATGTAACAACAATTGGGCCATTTAATTGCTGTGTGACTTTTGGTCTCTGATTAAAACTCTCTGAGCTTCCACAGTATCTAATGACTGCTATGAGGACTAAATGATAAAATTCAGAAAGTACCTAGTGAAAATCTGCCGTTACTATCATCTCACTCATAATGGCAATCATTGTTCTTGCTATCCGTAAAAATATGCAGTTTGAATTCTAGCTTGCATTTTTCTAGACTTCATAAATGTTTTTGCTTACAGTGTGATTCATTTTACAAGAAGTGTTTTTCTAAACATGACCTAATGGAAAACTTAAACTTTCCTCAATCAAAATAGCTGCTGAGTTAAATATATTTCTTATTTGAATGCTATTTAGACAACACTCTCTGTTTAACAAAAAGACAGTTAGAAAGAATGGTAGAAAGCTTTCTCCACTGTTCAAGGCAATTCTGGTTCTAAGGATATGCAGGTTCAGTATCTTCAGTTTGTTTCATATCACTATCAAAAATACTGGCAAAACAACCAGTAGAATAACAAACAGAATAAACATATAATAATGACAACAATCACTGAAGTTGAGGCACCAAGTGTAAGAAAAATTCTGTAATTTATTCAGCAGGTACTCTAAAGTTGACTATTGTTACTGATAAGAGTGAATATATGAGTATTTTTCTGAGTTTTTAAACATATGCTGACATATAGCTCTAGACATATTACTTCTACTTGACCCACAAAGCAATGCTTGTTTTCGATATTTGATTTGAATTGGTTTAGCATGCAAAGAAGTAGCAGTCAATCATAAGACAGAAACTGTCTTCCAAAGTTTTCAACTTTGGAAACTGCCCCAATATATAAATATGGCCAGATACACAAAGGCATTTTGTCTTTTCATTAGACAAATGTACTATCATTTGTAGGCTAACATTTGCACAGTAGTGGAGAGAATAATTATTTCTTTTACTGTTTGCCCAATAATAAGCTATAAAATGGGACTTGGACTATAAGAAGTTTTATGGAAATAATTTTATTTAGAAGTTTTTTATTTGTTTTGTAAAAGCAGCATACATTTTTAAACAAAATCTTATTTAGAACTATCTTCTTCCTCCCACCTCTCTCTTATTAGAAAAATAGATAAAAAGAGATTTGCTCAATTGAGAATGAGGTCAACCTCTGCCTAGACCAATGGTCTGTTTGGTGTCTTCTTTCACCTTCAGTAAAACACTTCTCCAACACTGTGGTGTTGAAGAAAACTCTTCAGAGCCCCTTGGACAGCAAGGAGGTCAAACCAGTCAATCCTAAAGGAAATCAGTCCTGAATATTCTTTGGAAGGACTGATGCTGAAGCTGAAGCTCCAATACTTTGGACACCTGATGCGAAGAACTGACTCCTTGGAAAAGACCCTGATGCTGGG
>NW_011494962.1:8890892-8891894 GCF_000754665.1 Bison bison bison | reverse complement strand
CACCAACTCCTGCAGCTTGCTCAAACTCATGTCCATCGAGTCAGTGATGCGAAGAACTGACTCCTTGGAAAAGACCCTGATGCTGGGAAAGGTTCAAGGCAGGAGGAGAAGGGGACAACAAAGGATGAGATTGGACGGCATCACTGACTCGATGGACATGAGTTTGAGCAAGCTGCAGGAGTTGGTGCTGGACAGGGAAGCCTGGTGTGCTGCAGTCTGTGGAGTCACAAGGAGTTGGACATGACTGAGTGACTGAACTGACTGACTTCACACTCAGGTATATCTCCGGGAAATTTATGGTTAGAAAGAACATATGTTTAAAACATACTGGAATAGGTAAACATTTCTATTTTTTGAGATGCAATGGTTGAGACCAAGAGAAATAGTGACTTGTTCTAGTTTGTTGTTATTCAGTTGCTTAGTCGTATCTGACTCTTGCAACCCCATGGATTGCAGCACGCCAGGCTTCCCTGTCCTCCACTATCTAGTTTATACAACTACTTGATTTACAATATTTTATTCAAAAGATAGATACTAAGCATCTACATATACTCTGATAATACAGTCAGTCAGACATTCAGTTTAGTCAGTTCAGTTGCTCAGTCGGCTGAACTGTAAAAGACTATGGTCTTTTAAAATGAGTCATGTCTTCGCCCCAGGTGACCAAAGTATTGGAGCTTCACCTTCAGCATCAGTCCTTCCAACAAATATTCAGGACTGATTTCCTTTAGGATTAACTGGTTGGATTTCCTTGCAGTTCAAGGGACTCTCAAGAGTGTTCTCCAACACCACAGTTCAAAAGCATCAGTTATTCAGCACTCAGCTTTCTTTATAGTCCAATTCTCACATGCACACATGACTACTGGAAAAATCATAGCTTTGACTGGATGGACCTTTGTCGGCAAAATAATGTCTCTGCTTTTTAATATGTTATCTAGGTTAATCATAGCTTTTCTTCCAAGGAGCAAGTGCCTTTTAATTTCATGGCTGCAGTCTCCATCT
>NW_011494962.1:8868972-8890775 GCF_000754665.1 Bison bison bison | reverse complement strand
GCTTCATCCAGCCCAGCATTTCTCATGATGTACTCTGCATATAAGTTAAATAAGCAGGGTGATGATATATGGCCTTGACGTACTCCTTTCACAATTTGTAACCAGTCTGCTGTTCCATTTCTGTTTCTAACTGTTGCTTCTTGACCTGCATATAGATTTCTTAGAAGGCAGGTAAGGTGGTCTGGTATTCTTATCTCTTTAAGAATACAGTACTGACCAAAACATGGAAGTGCAACAGTGACCAAGATATAGTATTGATTGTGATGACCAAAATTCTTATGCCCATGGAGTTTACATTATAGTGGGCGAAGACAGATGTTAAGCAAATATGAAAATGGATTAGCAAGATAATTTTAATTTGTAATATAAAGTGACCAGAATGCAGACCTTTACATAGCTGATAAGTATAGCCAGTAAAAGAACACCTTTAGACATAAATCTAGAGTACAAAAAATACAATTAAAATATCTGCAGATGTTTAACTTTTAAGATGGGGGTACATTTTAAAGAAAGATGCTTTAAGCAAAAGTGAAATAACTAAAAACATATAATTACAAGCAATTCTTAAATAAATTAACTGCTTGATCTGCTTCATATTTTTATACATTTGAACATACTTTTGAATCAAGAAATGCAGAGTGTTCTTTCAAATTTGAAAGTAAGGGAAAGTTGAACTAGTTCCTATTTAGAATAAGTTAGTTACTGGGGAAAGTTCACTCTAGTAATATAGACCAATAGAGTCACATTTCTCATAGCTTTTAAAGTATATGCCATTTTGGTGACTCAGCTTTGAATTTGACATAAATAGACTCTTATGGATTTAGAGACCTTCCATAATAAATTAATATCTAAATATTTATAAATATTAATTCCTGGACACAGGTGAGATATTTTATTAGGTACTGTCAGAAAGCCACTAAAGTATAAGAATCCCTTACACAAGAAGCGTATCTAGCTTAATTGGAATTAAGGGTATTAAGATACATTTAAAAATACAAGATCTTACATTATGCAGATCAAATGTGTACTAAGTCGCTTCAGTCATGCCCAACTCTGTGCGACCCCATGGACTGTAGCCTCCCAGGCTCATCTGTTCATGGGATTCTCCAGGCAATGATCCTGGAGTGGGTTTCCATGCCTTCCTCCAGGGGGTCTTCTTGACCCAGGGATTGAACCCGAGTCACTTATGGCTCCTACATTGGCAGGCAGGTTCTTTACCACTAGCACCACCTGGGAAGCCCGAGGATCAAATACCAACACACAAATTTTTGGTACAGAAAACTGACCAGAAAAAAAATAATTTTTGTTCAGAATGACTGCAGAAAGGGCAGATGTAAATTAAACCATAAAAAATAAGTAACACATGGATGAGATGTGTTAGAAAGGTAAGAAGTTTCCGGAGATGAGTCGTATATAAGCAATGACTCTGTGATGGGATGAAGCAAAGTTTATTCAGGCACTAGTAACTTCAAATATCTGATAAAAGCAGAAAGTTTATGCAGGGGACTAGTGGAAGCAAAGTTGTAAAGGTATTAATAGATTTGTGATAGATTATGAGCATGTGCTCAGTTGTGTCTGACTCTTTGCAACTCCATGGACTGCAGCTCACCAGGATCCTCTGTCCATGGAATTCTCTAGGAGAGAATACTGGAGTGGGTTGCCATCCCCTTTTCCAAGGGATCTTCCTGACCCAAGGATCAAACCCAGATCTCCTGCATTGCAGGCATATTCTTTATCATCTGAGTCACCATGGATCTTAAATACCTAGCAAAGAAGGTGGGAGTTTTCTATAAATAACATCAGACAGGAGTACATGCAGTAAAGATTTATGAGTAGGGAAGAGATGTTATATTCATACAGGTTAAGATTTGTCTCCTCCTGTGTACTCACTTTGTAGATGAGAAGACCTAATTCCATAGGGCATAACTGTTTTGCCTGATGTCAAACAACTGGTTCTTTTGCAGCAGTCGCTTGGCTGCATTTTTATAGGTTTTCAAGATGAGGAGAAGTTTTTGTTTATTTCTTTTCAGATAATTGCATTGCTGAGAGTGGCTATGGTACACTAGAGGGCAAAGAAACAGATTAGACAAACTCTGACATAATGATTGGGCCCTCATAAAGGTGTTTCTTGATTTCTTAAAACCTATTCTTCCTTTTGATGAATAAAACCAATCTCAAGCCTTCCTTCAATCCTTTTTGGAAATTTTGAAATCAAGTAAATTATTTTTATGATGAGCCATTGAATACAAAGAGAACAGAGTTGTAGACACAGTGCAGGAGGGAGGAGGGGGACACAAATTGAGAGAGTAGCATTGAAACATACACATTACCGTATGTAAAATTAGATAGCCAGTGTAAATGTCCTATATGATGCAGGAAGCACAAATCTGGTGCTTTTTGATAACCTAGAGGGGTGGGATGGGGTGGGAGGTGGGAGGGAGGTTCAAGAGGGAGGGGACATGTGTATACCTATGGCTGATTCATGTTGCTATGTGGCAGAAGCTAACACAATATTGTAAAGCAATTATCCTCCAATTAAAAATAAATAAATTAAAGAATAAACAAAAAAAGTACAGAGCTAAATCTGAGTTTTGAAATTATACATAATCCTGTTGATAGGAGCTATGTCTCTCTCTCGGGCTTCCCTGGTGGCTCAGATGGTAAGGAGTCTGCCTGCAATTCAGGAGACCTGGGTTTGCTCCTTGGTTCAGGAAGATGCCCTGAAGAAGGAAATGGTTACCCACTCCACTATTCTTGCCTGGAGAATTCCATGGACAGAGGAGCCTGGCAAGCTACAGTCCATGGGTTTGCAAAGAGTTGGACAGGACTGAAGCAACTTAGCACGTACCAATCAGCAACTTTGACAAAATCTTGCCCTTGACTAACTCACACCCCAAATGCTAGTCTGGTTCCATGTCTATTATGATTTTAACTGCCCTCCTGATGGTCATATACCTTTACTCATGCCTATATTATTATAATTAATAATTTCTCAGCCTGTAATGTTATTATAAATAATAAAACAATATTATATATAATCTTTCAAATTGCCTTCTACTCTCTGTGTGTGTTAGTTGCTCAGTTGTGTCTGATTCTTTGTGACCCCATGGATTGCAGCCCACCAGGTTCCTCTGTCCATGGTATTCTCCAGGCAAGAATACTGGAGTGGGTTGCAATGCCCTCCTTGGGGGGAATCTTCCCAACCCAGGGATGGAACCAGTGTCTCTTACATCTCCTGCACTGGCAGGTGGATTCTTTACCACTAGTGCCACTTGGGAAGCCCATGTTGGGCTATAACTCAGGTCAACTCTATATGGCTCCAAATCTTCGAAGTTGATAGTGCCAGGTCTCATAAAGTCTACAGGAAGAAAAACAGTAGTAGCAGATTGTTACCCTTCATTTTTCTACACTTAAAAGTTTTAATCACACAGGGAAGATAGGTAAGAGGTAAAAGTGCTGACATTTAATATTACAGTAACCAGTTTATGCAGATGACACCACCCTTATGGCAGAAAGTGAAGAGGAACTAAAGAGTCTCTTGATGAAAGTGAAACAGGAGAGTGAAAAAGTTGGCTTAAATTTCAACATTCAGAAAACTCAGGTCATGGCATCTGGTCCCATCACTTCATGGCAAATAGATGGGGAGACAATGGAAAGACTGATAGACTTTATTTTTGGGGGGCTCCAAAATCACTGCAGATGGTGACTGCAGCCATGAAATTAAAAGACACTTTCTCCTTGGAAGAAAAGCTATGACCAACCTAGATAGCATATTAAAAAGCAAAGACATTACTTTGCCAGCAAAGATCTGTCTAGTCAAAGCTATGGTTTTTCCAGTAGTCATGTATGGATGTGAGAGTGGGACTATACAGAAAGCTGAGTGCTAAAGAATCAATGCTTTTGAAATGTGGTGTTGGAGAAGATTCTTGAGAGTCCCTTGGACTGCAAGGAGATCAAACCAGTCCATCCTAAAGGAAATCAGTCCTGAATGTTCTTTGGAAGGACTGATGCTGAGGCTGAAGCTCCAATACTTTGGCCACCTGATGTGAAGAACTGACTCATTGGAACAGATCTTGATGCTGGGAAAGATTGCAGGGAGGAGGAGAAGGGGATGACAGAGGATGAGATGGTTGGATGGCAACACTTACTCAAAGGACATGAGTTTGAGTAAACTCCAGGAGTTGGTGATGGACAGGGAGGCCTCATGTGCTGCAGTCCATGGGGTCACAAATAGTCAGACACAACTGAATGAATGAATTGAACTGAACTGATCTAGTTTATCTAGTAAGCTTTTTAAAAAAGCAACTCTATAGGTGAATTAAGCATGCATGCATATTTTTAAAGAAAATATAAAATGAAATATCAGAAAATAATATAATAAACCAAACATGGAATTCAGAAAGGGATAGAGGGAAAAGAGAGAGAGAGAAAGAGAATGATTTGGGAGGTAAAGGAAATTTTGGGGGAAACGGATTATTAAAAAGAAATTAAAGGGGTCAAGGGGTTAAATTGAAGAAGGAAATGGCAACCCACTCCAGTATTCTTGCCTGAGAAATCCCATGGACAGAGGAGCCTGGTGGGCTACAGTTCATGGGGTCACAAAGAGTCGGACATGACTTAGCGACTAAAACAACAAAAACAAGGGGTTAAATAAGATATGCCCTTCCATAGGATAAAAGTCAGAGTAATATATATAATAGCTTGTTTAAATAAAACCTCTACTACAATCTGAAATGTGATTATAAATAGGTATAGTATAATTTGAGCATATTCAGCATGTCTTTGAAAAGGTCATGGTTAAAATAAGAATTTGTTGCCATTAATTACCAAGTTTATGAAAGTATTTCCAAGAAAACTTCCCCTTCTCTCCTTCCCCTGTGGGTCCCCCCCCGCTTTACTTCCCATAAGAAATTGCTATTTCCATTTTATGCAGAGTCAAATGAGTCACTGCACTGATATCGAAGAAGCTGTACACTACTTTGTAGGTAAGAGCTTCCTCGTCAGAAATGAACCTCTGAGGCAGCTCCAAGTTAGGAGCAGTAGTTTAGGGACTGAGAGGGACAGAGGAGCCTCTGGTCACATTTTCACACAAAGCACATTTATTTCTGATTTGGGAAGAAAGTTCGAAAATACAACACAAAGGCTTTATCTGAATAGTTGATTGAAACAATATGGATATATGATCAAAGAACATACTCAACAGTTTTTAGAGTCCTTTTTGCTGAAAAGATGGATTACAGGTTTACTGCTACTGCTAAGTCGCTTCAGTTGTGTCCGACTCTGTGTGACCCCATAGACGGTAGCCCACCAGGCTCCCCTGTCCCTGGGATTCTCCAGGCAAGAACACTGGAGTGGGTTGCCATTTCCTTCTCCAATGCATGAAAGTTGAGAAGTGAAAGTGAAGTCGCTCAGTCGTGTCGGACTCTTAGCGACCCCATGGACTGCAGCCCACCAGGCTCCACCATCCATGGGATTCTCCAGGCAAGAGTACTGGAGTGGGGTGCCATTGCCTTCTCCGGATTACAGGTTTAGTATGTTATAATTTCAGGGAAATGAAACTATGTTGGCTTTTTTCTCTCCCTAAGATAAATCTTAGTCATCGGTTTATTTTGTGCATTATTTACCTTTAACCAACGAAATTAAGCCCCTCAGTTTCACATCAATACACTGATTCATGTTCTGGTTGTTAAGTATATGGCTTTTTTTGTTCACAGCAACATGAATGAGATTAAAGTATATTTTGAAAAAGTAATTCACAGAAGCACTTACATTCATTATTTTTTATGAAACTTGGTCCTTGAGAAACCAATTGTGAGTCACAAAAGGTTGGAAATTCTTTTTAATCACAGAATATTACTGCTCAAAGATCATAAGGTACAACAATTAATCACAATGTATTACTTACAGTCAATAAAGGCAGAGGATGTCACAGGAACTATTTGTTCCCTGTAGTCTCATAATCCATGACCTCACACTGTTCAGACTGTCTGCTTTGCTTGACATAGTTGAGAATTTTTTGAAAACTTCTCTATTAATGAAATTTATAATACAAATAGTATTTTAAGGCTCTGGATGGGGACAGCATTCCAGAATCAACAAGGAAGCCAATCAAGGATAAAATTTTGAAATAAGAAATACTGCTCCCTTGGTCCCATGCTTCTTGGTTTTAGAAGTCAGCATTTTGTGTCTTTGATTTCCAACCAGAATAATAGAATAATGCCAGAAAAAGATCCTAAGAATAGGAGTAGAATCAATTATCTGAAGCAGTGTCTCTGTATTTGAAATCTGTTTGCCAGCTTTGAGCAAACTGACATAGTCATAACTTGTTTGACTGAACTGGTGAATCAGTGAATAACTGGGCAGTTCAGTTTATAATATCAAGTCATTTTTATATGGCTTCCCATCTTTCAACATTTCAAAAATAGGACACTATGAATGACAATGTAAGGTCATTTAGTACTTGTTCTTCTAGAACATGGTAAGCTCCAAAAGTGACTCAGTAAAAATAGTAATGAAAGGTAAAAATGAAGAGTTCTGTTGATTGTGTTTTCTTTTTGAGAGCTGTGTTCTTCCATTATTGTATTATTTTTATTAAATCAGGAACATACAAAGTGAAAAAAGAGGTTATTAATTCTATTTGTGTCAAATGTTAATACTTTGTTTATGTGTGATTGAATTAGAAGTTTGCAAGAGATGAAGGTTAGGGAAGGGTAATGTTGATTATCTGACTCTGGGGTCATTTTAACAGAGCTTTCTCCTTTCTGTGTTGGAGTAAAGTGGTTTGCTATTGACTTTTTCCCATGTGCTAGTTCTTGAACATTTCAAGCTTCTCTAAATAAATTCATCCATCCATTCAGTCATCACATCAGCCAATAAATGTTTAAGCTTCATGAAGGTACTAACATTTTTCTATTCTCTTCATAAAATAGCTTTTTATTAGTTAATTGATTAAATTTATTCCAAGTGTTACAAGCTTGGATTTATGTAAAACATTTATAGAAATAAACTACAACCAGTACAACTAGTATTCTCCTGGTGGCTCGGATGTTAAAGAATCCAGTTGCAATGTGGAAGACCTGGGTTTGATCCCTGGGTTAGGAATATACCCTGGAGGAGGGCATGGTACCCACTCCAGTATTCTTGCCTAGAGAATCCCCATGGACAGAGGAGCCTGGCAGGCTACAGCCCATGGGGTCGCAAAGGAGTGAGACATGACTGAGAAACTAAGCACAGCACAGTACAACTATGTATTTTAAGGACATCCAACCAGTCCATCCTAAAGGAGATCAGTCCTGTGTGTTCATTGGAAGGACTGATGCTAAAGCTGAAACTCCAATACTTTGGCCACCTCATGAGAAGTGTTGACTCATTGGAAAAACTCTGATGCTGGGAGGGATTGGGGGCAGGAGGAGAAGGGGACAACAGAGGATGAGTTGGCTGGATGGCATCACTGACTCAATGGACATAAGTTTGAGTGAACTCCGAGAGTTGGTAATGGACAGGGAGGCCTGGCGTGCTGTGATTCATGGGGTGGCAAAGAGTCAGACACGACTGAGTGACTGAACTGAGCTGATAAGATTTCATTTATAAAAGAGTTCTACAAATAAGCTTGAAACCAATACTTTCATATCAGCCCTGAAGATAATTGGTGTAGGAAGCAGAAATTAAAATATTTCAAGATGGAATATAATAATGTTTAAGAATATTAGTCCTGTCTTTATTAACATTTTTGTTTTTAAAGAAGTTCATTAAGCCCACTATTTCTCTAATTCCACTGTTTATGACAAAATTTCACTTGGTCTCATGTTCACAAGAGAAGTCCACAATAATAAATTTTTTTGTTTCTACCCTTAATGTATATCTGAAATATGATCACTTTCATCACTATTACCTTAATCCAAATTTGGACTATTTGAACTGTTCTGCCTATTTTCATCTTTACATCTCTGCTGCTTTCTCCAACCACAATGCACATGCACACATTTACACATAAACACCTATAAAATCTATTCACCACACAATAGCTGTGAAGCTTTTAAACTGAACCAGTTCATATCCTTCCGCGTTCAAAACCCATCAAGGGATTTCTACCTTATCCATAATAAAATCCAAAATTCTTGCCATGGCTTATGATGATTTCAGCTCTACTGAGCACTGTCGCCTCACTTCAAACTACCTGCTCACTCCGCTGGCCCACTTGGCCTTCTCCAGCACAATGCATGTAGTCCCAACCCTCATTCCTAAGGGTCCTCCTCAGGCATTCAAATGGATCCCGCCTTCATTTCATTCAGATGTTTATGAAATATCTTACTATCCTTACCAGCAATATCCTGAACACTGTTCTATTTGTCCTAATAACAATTGTCACCACTTGACATCATATAACATCACATATTTATTTGTATCTTTTTTCCTTCTAGAACAGACACCCCTGAAGGCATAAATTTCATTCTGTTCAATGATACAGTGTAGCGACTAGGAAGTATTCAATAAAGATTAAATGAATGAGTAGATAACTAAATGAATGTGCATGCCTATTCTCTTATCTTGCTTATGTGGACTAACTCCAAAGTAAGCCATAGAAATAATGCTTACTTACTATTTTACATTATTTAATCCTGGACTATCTTCACAACTCTCACATGGTGATTTTCTCAATATGTTAATTCAAGGTTAAAGCAATTAGATTTCAAAATTTTATAAACATTGATACTTCCGAGATTATTTTCAGTCTAATTCTATAACAAGTGATTTTTAAATTGTATAATTCTTCAAAGACAGTCTATGATAAATCTAATGCAGCAAAAATACTTATCATAATTTATCTTGGGTGGCCCTTCCATTCTTTTGGCTTATTTTACAAAGAGACAATAGTCACAGGAGTGTTTGGAATCACACTGTTCAAATCCCAGGTTCAACAGTTATTAGCTGAATAACTCTGGGCAAGTCATTTAGTTTCTCTAAGACAAATTTTCTTTATCTGGAAGGAGAGGATATTAATATAGTCTGCTCTGAAGTAGCATGTATTTCTGTAATGTGAATTACTCATGTAAGATTAGCATATGGGGGAATGATGTTAGCATAATGCAGAAGTTACCTTGGTTCATAAGCTATTTTTTCTAGCATATTATTAATATTTTGTGCCACTAAGAAGCAGCAACTGAATGTCATGTACAGCAAAAGAGTTGAAAACAATAAACCAAGGAAAAATAACAGTAGTATTTTCATAGTTTCCAGTAGTATTCAAGTTCTCTGTTCAAAGTGGCCACAACCTTTCTCATGAAGAACCTTATACTTGCTTCTATTAAGGTAAATTTTATCTTATACTTTTAAGTTAAGCTTTGCTGCTCAGGGCTACATGGCCCCAGTCAGGGAATAGAGGGGCAAGGCCTTAGCAGCTGCCTGGACCATTTGTCCTGAGGATCTTTCCTTCAAGATTCCCTGACATGGCACCAGCTGCCCCGGGGCTTGTCAGTTGAAGCTAGGAACCGACAAATTATCTGTCGACAGACTCGATTTTGTAGGGTTAGTCACTGCGGTGTTCACACTGGGAACATATTTCCCCTTCAGTGTGGGCTTTTCCTTTAGGGAACAGGCCAATTTGATTTGGGTACCCTGTTGGGAAGGGGAATTGTTGTTGGACTGTACCTGAGCTGGAACTGGGTTCATTGGAGAACTAGTTCTTGTGGTAGTAAGCCTATCTTAGTTGGAATTAACTCATTTGTTTTGTAGAGTAAATTTATTTACATGAGTTGGGAATCAGTTCAGTTGGAACCAGTTTATTGGGGAACTAGTTCTTGTGGGGGTAAGTCTACCCCGGTTGGAATTAGTTCTTTGGCTTTTTTTTAATTAAAAAACATTTTTTAATTTTTTTTTATTTTTTAACTTTACAATATTGTATTGGTTAGTTCTTTGTTTTGTCTGGTAAGTTTGGGATTTGGGAACCAATTTGTTGGTGTATTGATGCTGCAATTTTTTTGTAGAATTTTTTATATTGGACTTGTATACATCTTTTGTGCTGTGGTATGGTCATACTTCAGGCATGGGGTCCTCCCGGCTTCTGCCCCTGACCTCGGACATGGGGTAGCTCCTCTCCGCCCTGATATAGTGCGCTGGTCACAGCCGCCCATGCTTCAATGCACCTGTAGCAGCCACCCACACTTTAGTGCGCCGGTTGCAGCCGCCCCCCCATGCCTGAAGGGCCGCGGCCAAGAGGAGTTACCCCACGTCCGAGGTCAGGGGCAGCAGCTGAGAGTGCCAGGCTGCAACGGCGCAGGAATGGCCGAGAGGAGCTACCCAAGTCTGAGGTCAGGGGCAGCGGCTGAGAGGAGCTACACCATGTCCGAGGTCAGGGGCAGCAGCTGAGCAGAGCTACCCAAGTCTGAGGTCAGCGGCAGCGGCCCAGAGGAGCTACCCCACACCCGAGGCCAGGGGCGCCAGCCAGGAGGACCAACCCCACGTCCAAGGAGCGGTGGCTGTGAGGGCACAGGAGGGCCTAGAGGAGCTATCCCACGTTGAAGGTCAGAAAGGGCAGCAGTGAGGAGATACCCCTCGTCCAAGGTAAGAGAAACCCAAGTAAGACGGTAGGTGTTGCAAGAGGGCATCATAGGGCAAACACACTGAAACCATACTCACAGAAAACTAGTCAATCTAATCACACTAGGACCACAGCCTTGTCTAACTCAATGAAACTAAACTATGCCTGTGGGGCAACCCAAGACGGGCAGGTCATGGTAGAGAGATCTGACAGAATGTGGTCCACTGGAGAAGGGAATGGCAAACCACTTCAGTATTCTTGCCTTGAGAACCCCATGAACAGTATGAAAAGGCAAAATGATAGAATACTGAAAGAGGAACTCCCCAGGTCAGTAGGTGCCCAATATGCTACTGGAGATCAGTGGAGAAATAACTCCAGAAAGAATGAAGGGATGGAGCCAAAGCAAAAACAATACCCAGCTGTGGATGTGACTGGTGATAGAAGCAAGGTCCGATGCTGTAAAGAGCAATATTGCATAGGAACCTGGAATGTCAGGTCCATGAATCAAGGCAAATTGGAAGTGGTCAAACAAGAGATGGCAAGAGTGAATGTCAACTTTCTAGGAATAAGCGGACTGAAATGGACTGGAATGGGTGAATTTAACTCAGATGACCATTGTATCTGTGGGCAGGAATCCCTCAGAACAAATGGAGTAGGCATCATGGTCAACAAAAGAGTCCGAAATGCAGTACTTGGATGCAATCTCAAAAACGACAGAATGATCTCTGTTCGTTTCCAAGGCAAACCATTCAATATCACAGTAAAACAAGTCCATGCCCCAACCAGTAACTCTGAAGAAGCTGAAGTTGAACGGTTCTGTGAAGATCTACAAGACCTTTTAGAACGAACACCCCAAAAAGATGTCCTTTTCATTATAGGGGACTGAAATGCAAAAGTAGGAAGTCAAGAAACACCTGGAGTAACAGGCAAATTTGGTCTTGGAATATGGAATGAAGCAGGCAAAGACTAATAGAGTTTTTCCAAGAAAATGCACTGGTCATAGCAAACACCCTCTTCCAACAACACAAGAGAAGATTCTAAACATGGACATCACCAGATGGTCAACACCGAAATTAGATTGATTCTATTCTTTGCAGCCAAAGATGGAGAAGCTCTATACAGTCAACCAAAACAAGACCAGGAGCTGACTGTGGCTCAGATCATGAACTCTTTATTGCCAAATTCAGACTTAAATTGAAGAAAGTAGGGAAAACCACTAGACCATTCAGGTATGACCTAAATCAAATCCCTTATGATTATACAGTGGAAGTGAGAAATAGATTTAAGGGCCTAGATTTGATAGATAGACTGCCTGATGAACTATGGAATGAGGTTTGCGACATTGTACAAGAGACAGGGATCAAGACCATCCCCATGGAAAAGAAATGCAAAAAAGCATAATGGCTGTCTGGGGAGGACTTACAAATAGCTGTGAAAAGAAGAGAAGTGAAAAGCAAAGGAGAAAAGGAAAGATATAAGCATCTGAATGCAGAGTTCCAAAGAATAGCAAGGAGAGATAAGAAAGCCATCCTCAGTGATCAATTCAAAGAAAAAGAGGAAAACAACAGAATGGGAAAGACTAGAGATCTCTTCAAGAAAATTAGAGATACCAAGGGAACATTTCATGCAAAGATGGGCTCGATAAAGGACAGAAATGGTATGGACCTAACAGAAGCAGAAGATATCAAGAAGAGGTGGCAAGAATATACAGAAGAACTGTACAAAAAAGATCTTCACGACCCACATAATCACGATGGTGTGATCACTGACCTAGAGCCAGACATCCTGGAATGTGAAGTCAAGTGGGCCTTAGAAAGCATCACTACGAACACAGCTAGTGGAGGTGATGGAATTCCAGTAGAGCTATTTCAAATCCTGAAAGATGATGCTGTGAAAGTGCCGCACTCAATATGCCAGCAAATTTGGAAAACTCAGTAGTGGCCACAGGACTAGAAACGGTCAGTTTTCATTCTGATCCCAAAGAAAGGCAATGCCAAAAAATGCTCAAACTACTGCACAATTGCACTCACCTCACATGCTAATAAAGTAATGCTCAAAATTCTCCAAGCCAGGCTTCAGCAATATGCGAACCGTGAACTTCCTGATGTTTAAGCTGGATTTAGAAAAGCCAGAGGAACCAGAGATCAAATTGCCAACATCTGCTGGATCATGGAAAAAGCAAGAGAGTTCCAGAAAAACATCTATTTCTGCTTTATTGACTATGCCAAAGCCTTTGACTGTGTGGATCACAATTAACTGTGGAAAATTCTGAAAGAGATGGGAATACCAGACCACCTGACCTGCCTCTTGAGAAATCTGTATGCAGGTCAGGAAGCAACAGTTAGAACTAGACATAGAACAACAGACTGGATCCATTTCGGAAAAGGAGTACGTCAAGGCTATATATTGTCACCCTACTTATTTAACTTATATGCAGAGTACATTATGAGAAATGCTGGACTGGAAGAAACACAAGCTGGAATCAAGATTGCCGGGAGAAATATCAATCACCTCAGATATGCAGATGACACCACCCTTATGGCAGAAAGTGAAGAGGAACTAAAAAGCCTCTTGATGAAAGTGAAAAAGGAGAGTGAAAAAGTTGGCTTAAAGCTCAACATTCAGAAAACGAAGATCATGGCATCCGGTCCCATCACTTCATGGGAAATAGATAGGGAAACAGTGTCAGACTTTATTTTGGGGGGATCCAAAATCACTGCAGATGGTGACTGCAGCCATGAAATTAAAAGACGCTTACTCCTTGGAAGGAAAGTTATGACCAACCTAGATAGCATATTCAAAAGCAGAGATGTTACTTTGCCAACAAAGGTTCATCTAGTCAAGGCTATGGTTTTTCCTGTGGTCATGTATGGATGTGAGAGTTGGACTGTGAAGAAGGCTGAGCGCCGAAGAGTTGATGCTTTTGAACTGTGGTGTTGGAGAAGACCCTTGAGAGTTCATTGGACTGCAAGGAGATCCAGCCAGTCCATTCCGAAGGAAATCAGCCCTGGGATTTCTTTGGAAGGACTGATGCTGAAGCTGAAACTTCAATACTTTGGCCACCTCATGCAAAGAGTTGACTCATTGGAAAAGACTCTGATGCTGGGAGGGATTGGGGGCAGGAGGAGAAGGGGACAACAAAGGATGAGATGGCTGGATGGCATCACTGACTCGATGGACATGAGTCTGAGTGAACTCCGGGAGTTGGTGATGGATAGGAAGGCCTAGCATGCTGCGATTCATGGGGTCGCAAAGAGTCGGTCACGACTGAGCGACTGAACTGAACTGAACTGATGGTCATACTTATAAAAATGGGAAGTGTTCCATCAATTAATGGGAATTACTCTGTCTATCTTGAAGGAGAGTGCTTTTGGGCATATACTGGACAAATGGGATATGGTAAATGGATACTGGATATAACTGTAGGCCTATGACTATGCTATTGTAATATGGTCTGGGCTCAATCTATGTTAGAATCAGAGGAGCGATGGCCCCTGAATAGCTCACTCAATTATTATGCAATCTGACAGTTAGAAGTGTTTTGCAAAAGAGCAGGGAAAAGAGATGCAATACCACAGGTAGGAGCATTTATGCTATTTCATCAGGAGAAAAAGGAGTCAGAGGACTACCACCTTATGGTGCAGAGATCTGAGAGAAAACCCAACGGGATACCTAGACAGAAGAACTTAAACAAAATTCAGGAGATAAAAGCCAACTGAGGATCCGTCAGTTTCTAGAAAGAATTTATCAAGTTTATAGGTGCTACACAGATACAGACCCTGAGCACCCTGAGAATGTAAGGATGATAAATATGACCTTCATCAGGCAAAGTGCCCCAGAGATTAACAGCAGGGAACAACGATAGAAGCAAGGAGATGAGAGAATGTAGCTTTTCTGGCAGCAGCTTGGAAAACCAGTAACCTAAATGAGGGCTGAGGCTCAGTGGTAAAGAATCTGCCACCCAATGTAGATCCCTGGCTCAGGAATATCCCCTGGAGAATGGGATGGCAACCCACTCCAGTATTCTTGCCTGGAAAATTCCATGGACAGAGGAGCCTTGTAGGCTACAGTCCAGGGGGTCACAAAGAGTCAGACACGAGCGAGCACACATGCAATTATACTTTGCATTTCTTTATGTATTGGGAATCTAACATATTTTCAAATGGTCCTGGTATTTATTACTAAGATTGTTACTGTTTTGCCTAGTTCTCTAACAATAATATTCACAGAAATGTTGACTAGTCAGCCTCAATACTTTTTCCCATAATCCCTACTTCCTTTGTGTAGATGATTCTGCAGAATGTGAATTTTCTTTAGGACTACATATGGCCGTGGTGAGGATTACATGAGATAATCCATATGAAATATACTAGAGTGTCTGGCATCTACTAAATATTTAAGAAAGAATGCCTGTTACACACTCTTAATATGTATGTATGTGTATGTGTGTGACGGGGTGTATAAATCTTGTTGAGAGACTACTAAATTGTTAAACTGGAGATGCACATAAGTAATGATTTATAGTATGCATACTGCTTCTAGTAACAGTATTAAAAATATATTTTTAAATTGATCACTGACTTCCGTTTTGGGTAATGTAGCAGTTTAAGCATCCTGACCAAGTTTATTGCAAAAGAAAATCCCAAATGCTAGATTATAATTAAAATATTTATTTAAAAATGTATTACATGCATGGATGAGCCAGCAGGAAGATAAAGATTCCTCAGATGCCAAAAAAATAAGAGAAAGCAGAAATGTGGAGATGTAAATAGGACTCGGAAGCCAGATTTTGCCTGGCCTTTGCTGAAGTTCATCAACAAGGACTTTTATTTTTCACATGGGGTGATAAGGAACAAAGATTGTACCCTGAGAAGAGGGATTTAATAAGCAATTTACCCATAAATCTTGGAGCTCAAAGGGATAGGCCTTTAGTGTAGGAGTGAACTAAAATCAATTAGACATTTCCAAAGCACTTTAAGGAAAATTAACTTTCTGAAAATGTGGTGCTGGGTGGAGAATTCTTTTGGCTCCTATCTGGGTTTATATCTCATACATATAGTACCCTAGTGTTCAGAAACTCCTTCAGCAAATAACTTAGTTGATATCATTCTGAATTGACAGAGCTCTCAGGCACACAGCAGAAGCAAATGCAAATCTTCTTTGAAGGAACCCACATTGATCCAGGCAGGGCTTCCATGGTGGCTCAGACAGTAAAGAATTTGCCTGCAATGTAGACCTGGGTTCGATCCCTGGGTTGGGAAGATCCCCTGAAGAAGGGCATGGGAATCCACTCCACTATTCTTGCCTGGAGAATCTCCTGGACAGAGGAACCTGGCAGGCTACAGTCTATGGGGGGGCAAAGAGTTGGACAGGACTGAGGGACTAACCCTTTCACTTTCACTCTCACATTCATCCAGGCAGGCCTCATACCAATGGATAAAAATTCCTATAGATAAGTTTCCAGAAAATATGAGCTCTCAGTCAAAAACTCTAGGGGCTTCCCGGGTGGTGCTAGTGGTAAAGAACCCGCCTACCAATGCAGGAGACACAAGAGATGCTGGTTTGATTCCCTAGGTTGGGAAGATGCCTTGGAGAAGGGAATGGCAACCCAGTCCAGTATTTTTGCCTGGAGAATCCCATGGACAGAGGAGCCTGGTGGGCTATAGTCCATGGGGTCATACAGAGTCAGACACGACTGAAGTGATTTAGCACTCATGCATGATCAAATACCTCAGTATACGTAAGGAAACAGGACACTATGAATTGAAATCAGCAGCAATAAAACACACAAAAATCAGACCCATACTGTCAGATAATTTTTCACTGTACAATTTCACAGTTTATGATTTGTTAATGTAAATAATTCTGGGGAAGTTAATAATGGAACTGAGTACACAGCTAAGTGTCAAGTTCTGAGATCAGACCCGTGACTGACTCCGACATGAGGAAGAAGGGAAAGCAAGTGGGCAAGGAGGAAGTGGGACCAGGTAAAGGGGAAAGCAGAGAGGCTGGAGTAGCAAAGAGCCCTTGCATATTGTCAGCTCTGAGACCATCAATAAACTCATTCAGGGCTAACACAAAGGGGTTTGAGGAAGGAAGACATTGAGTCTCTCTGGGTTTCAGTTTTCTCACTTGTAGAATGAGAGACTAGGTTATAAAGACATCTAAGGTCTTCTCCTTTCTCACATTCTACGCTTCTGTGATTCCACAAACACAAAAACTGTCTAATTGCCTTGGTTTGCACAAGAGAATACAAGCTGCTAGACTACCTGTACTCATTAAATACCATTCAAATTGTGAACACCTGCATCAGAAACACAACCAACATATAATCTCCAGTGCAGTCCACAGGTGACTAATTAGGGAGCATTCATCCTCTCTGGTAAACATTTAGCAAGAATCCTCTCTGTTGCCTATGCCAAATTTATCTGTAAGAGGAGAAACCTGGACTGAAATATTAAAGAGAAAATGTTTTATTATGGGGCAGTGGTGGTGAATTTTTTTTTTCTTTTTGCAGCAGTTTATTCAAATACTGAGCTGTTATTGTAAAAGAGAGAATGCTTCACTTTCTTGCTGCCTTATGTTTGATTTCCCTTAGATATGGTGGGCTTCCTTGGTGGCTCAGACAGTAAAGAATCTGCTTGCAATGCAGGAGTCCCAAGTTCAATCCCTGGGCTGGGAAGATCCCCTGGAGAAGGGAATGGCAACCCACTCCAGGATTCTTGCCTGGATAATTCCACGGACAGAGGAGACTAGTGGGCTATAGTCCATGGGGTTGTACAGAGTCAGACAAGACTGAGCCATATGCTATTTTAACTGTTGTGCCCTACTATAAGCATGCTTGAAAATAACGTGATGAAAGAAATTATTCTGAATCTTATCAAATTTGGGTATGTAAGGTATACCATGAAAATGAATAGGTAAAGCAAATCTTAGGAGTCTAAAAGAATGATAGAAATCAGACCACAGGAATCAATGTTGATGATGGTGACCATTAACAATAATCAAATTGAGTCAAAACCTAATATATCCTTTTCAATTATGGAATTTTTCTATACTGATTGGAAAAACTGTATCTTTAAGCACCGTTGATAAAGGCTGTGGTATTCTTGTACACGTAATGATTCTATGCCAAAAGAACATTTTATAAATGATAGTATATATTTATTCTTTTAAAAGCTGTTTCCAAATGATTGAAAATAATGTAATGCTGGATAATTGAGTTTTATTGGTAAAGAGCATAGATTTAATTGTTGGTAAGCAAGTTGGCCTTTAGAAAACAGCCAATATCATGTGTTGAAATGAGGCCAATTTAATCAGTGAGAGGAAATTCCTAAGCCAGAAATTCAACTTGCAAAAAAAAAATAAATGACATTACTTGGGGAAAAAGAAAAACACACAGAAGATCCACATTTGTGACTTCTCTTGTAAACTTGGTTAAGTTTTTAGATTTTCTCACAGCTTAAAAAAGAAATTCGATTGTTTCATTCAGCTTTCCCAAGGGTACTGGTTTAGAGTTCAGAATTATCAATTCCTTTTGACTTATCCTCTGTCAGTGATCTATAAAACAGGCCTAAATGATAGTGGAGACAAAGCAAGCAAAAGGGAAGGAGAGGGAAAAGGACTCCTTCCTTGATTTCATTCTATTCTAGTATCGGTTATAATATGCATGCCATATCTCTAAGGGAAAGCCTTATTTGTTGTTGTTGCTCCACAACAGTATGTTATTTACCTTTTGCAATAGGGCTGTGTTTACATTTGAATACTGTCTCTGAGTGGCCAATATTCTATAGACCATTTATGAAGTTTAACATTAGAATTACATCTCTTCAGCCTTTTCTAAGGATTCTCTAATGTACCGTGGGTTAAACTAAAGGCAATGCAGGGAGGACATTAAGGTAATTCCCTATGGTAAGCTCAATAATACACTCCTTTCCCCCATTATATCTGTGTCTTTATCCCCAGAAACTGTGAATGTGTTACCTTAATTGGTAAAAGAGACTTATGATTAAAGATTTTGAGATGGAGAGATTATTCTGGGTTATCTGGCTAGAGCCACTGTAATCAGAGGGTCTTTACAAAAGGAAGGCTGGAGGGTCAGAGTGAAGAGAAGGAGATATGATGGAAACTGATGTCAGAGTGAGGCCACTGCTAGAAGAGACTCCTGAGTCAAGGAATGTGGGCAGCCTCTAGAAGCTGGAAAATGCGAGGAGGTAGTTCCTTCCCTAGAGCCTCTGGAAGAAATAGAGCTCTGCTAATACCTTGATTTTTAGCCTGACAAGATGCATTTTCTGATTTTAATGTCCAGAACTAAGTTGATGGTAATTTGTTACAGCAGCAATGGTAAACTAATATATTTGCTATAGGGTCTTACTGAGAAATGGAATTCTTTGCAATGCAAGTTGTATAACATCCCTTGTGAAATAAATATACTATTCAAAAAATTAACAGATACTAAATAAAATGAACAAAACCATACCCAACTTCCTTTAGAATGTGATTACCTCAATAGTTAGACTTTATTATCAAACCAGAGTGCAAGTATAGGTGAGGATCCAGGAAACAGCCATTTTTGTGTACTGCTAGTGAAGGCAATGGCACCCCGCTCCAGTACTGTTGCCTGGAAAATCCCATGGATGGAGGAGCCTGGTAGGCTGCAGTCCATGGGGTCGCTAAGAGTCAGATGCAACTGAGCGACTTTACTTTCACTTTTCACTTTCATGCATTGGAGAAGGAAATGGCAACCCACTCCAGTGTTCTTGCCTGGAGAATCCCAGGGATGGGGAAGCCTGGTGGGCTGCCATCTATGGGGTTGCACAGAGTCAGACACGACTGAAGTGACTTAGCAGCAGCAGTGAATATGTAGCATACAAAAATGGCTGTTTCCTGGATCTTCACCTATACTTGCAGTCTGGTTTGATAATAAAGTCAGCTGGCTTGATAATCAAGCCTATTCCTGGGTCAGAAAAATCCACTGGAGAAGGGATAGGCTACTTACTCCAGTATTCTTGGGCTTCCCTTGTGGCTCAGCTGGTAAAGAATCTGCTTGCAATGTGGGAGACCTGAGTTCGATCCCTGGGTTGGGAAGATGCCCTGGAGAAGGGAAAGGCAACCCACTCCAGTATTCTGCCCTGGAGAATTTCATGGACTGTATAGTAAATGAAGGTCGCAAATAGTTGGACACGACTGAGTGACTTTCACTTCACTCACAGTGAGTGTATAAGTTCCCACAATCTTACTTAATAGAGGGCATTTGGCAATGGAGATCAAAAGAAGTATAAACACTTAACAATTTCTATTCCAGCAATTCAACTCTTGAAAAGTAGCCCAGTGAAATAACCAAGGCCCTAGCAACTACTTAAGCACAAGGAAGTCTATCTAAATGTGACTAGGTAAATATAGGAAACAATCTGAATTTCTCATCAGTTCAGTTGAGTTGCTCAGTCATGTCCGACTCTTTTTGACTACATGAACTGCAGCACACCAGGCCTCCCTGTCCATCACCAACTCCTGGAGTTTACCCAAACTCATGTTCATTGACTAGGTGATGCCATCCAACCATCTCATCCTCTGTCGCCCCTTTGTCCTTCTGCCCTCAATCTTTCCCAGCATCAGGGTCTTTTCAAATGAGTCAGTACTTTGCATTAGATGGCCAAAGTATTGGAGTTTCAGCTTCAACATCAGTCCTTCCAATGTACACCCAGGATTGATCTCCTTTAGGATGGACTGGTTGGCTCTCCTTGCAGTCCAAGGGACTCTCAAGAGTCTTCTCCAACACCACAGTTCAAAAGCATCAATCTCCAGCGCTCAGCTTTCTTTACAGTCCAACTCTCGCATCCATACATGACTGCTGGAAAACCATAGCCTTGACTAGATGGACCTTTGTTGGTAAAGTAATGTCTCTGCTTTTTAATATGCTGTCTAGGTCGGTCATAACTTTCCTTCCAAGGAGTAAGCGTCTTTTAATTTCATGGCTGCAATCACCATCTGCAGTGATTTTGGAGCCCAAAAACATAAAGCCAGCCACTGTTTCCAGTGTTTCCCCATCTATTTGATCTTAGTTTTCTGAACGTTGAGCTTTAAACCAACTTTTTCACTCTCCTCTTTCACTTTCATCAAGGGCTTTTTGTTCCTCTTCACTTTCTGCCATAAGGGTGGTGTCATCTGCATATCTAAGGTTATTGATATTTCTCCCGGCAATCTTGATTCCGGCTTGTGCTTCCTCCAGCCCAGCATTTCTCATCATGTACTCTGCATATAAGTTAAATAAGCAGGGTGACAATATACAGCCTTGACGTACTCCTTTTCCTATTTGGAACCAGTCTGTTGTTCCATGTCCAGTTCTAACTGTTGCTTCCTAATCTGCATACAGGTTTCTCAAGAGGCAGGTCATGTGATCTAGTATTCCCATCTCTTTCAGAATTTTCCACAGATTATTGTGATCCACAGAGTCAAAGGCTTTGGCATAGTCAATAAAGCAGAAATAGATGTTTTTCTGGAACTCTGTTGCTTTTTTGATGATCCAGCAGAATTTAGCAATTTGATCCCTGGTTCCTCTGCCTTTTCTAAAACCAGCTTGAACATCTGGAAGTTCACGGTTCGCATATTGCTGAAGCCTGGCTTGGAGAATTTTGAGCATTACTTTACTAGGGTGTTAGATGAGTGAAATTGTGCGGTAGTTTGAGCATTTTTTGGAATTGCTTTTCTTTGGGATTGGAATGAAAACTGACCTTTTCAGTCCTATGGCCACTGCTGAGTTTTCCAAATTTGCTGACGTACTGAATGCAGCACTTTCACAGCATCATCTTTTAGGATTTGAAATTGCTCAACTTGAATTCCATCCCCTCCACTAGCTTTGTTCATAGTGATGCTTTCTAAGGCCCACTTGACTTCACATTCCAGGATGTCTGGCTCTAGGTGAAAAATCACACCACCATGATGATCTGGGTCATGAAGATATTTTTTGTTCAGTTCTTTCGTGTATTCTTGCCATCTGATAATAGGGGGTTAACTAACTATATCATAATAATTGATGATGCTAAAATAAATCAGATCAGTCACTCAGTCATGTCCAACTCTTTGCGACCCCATGAATCGCAGCACACCAGGCCTCCCTGTCCATCACCAGCTCCCGGAGTTTACTCACACTCATGTCCATCGAGTCAGTATGCCATCCAGCCATCTCATCCTCTGTCATCCCCTTCTCCTCTTGCCCCCAATCCCTCCCAGCATCAGAGTCTTTTCCAATGAGTTAACTCTTCACATG
>NW_011494962.1:8868502-8868872 GCF_000754665.1 Bison bison bison | reverse complement strand
GCAAGGAGATCCAACCAGTCCATTCCTTCCAAAGAAATCCCAGGGCTGATCTCCTTCAGAATGGACTGGTTGGATCTCCTTGCAGTCCAAGTGACTCTCCAACACCACAGTTCAAAAGCATCAATTCTTTGGCGCACAGTCCAACTCTCACATCCATACATGACCACAGGAAAAACCATAGCCTTGACTAGATGGACCTTTGTTGGCAAAGTAATGCCTCTGCTTTTGAATATGCTATCTAGGTTGGTCATAACTTTCCTTCCAAGGAGTAAGCCTTTTAATTTCATGGCTGCTGTCACCATCTGCAGTGATTTTGGAGCCCAGAAAAATAAAGTCTGACACTGTTTCCACTGTTTCCCCATCTATTTCC
>NW_011494962.1:8857531-8868402 GCF_000754665.1 Bison bison bison | reverse complement strand
TTCCCCATCTATTTCCCATGAAGTGATGGGACCGGATGCCATGATCTTTGTTTTCTGAATGTTGAGCTTTAAGCCAACTTTTTCACTCTCCACTTTCACCTTCATCAAGAGGTTTTTTAGTTCTTCTTCACTTTCTGCCATAAGGGTGGTGTCATCTGCATATCTGAGCTTATTGATATTTCTCCCGGCAATCTTGATTCCAGCTTGTGTTTCTTCCAGTCCAGTGTTTCTCATGATGTACTCTGCATATAAGTTAAATAAACAGGGTGACAATATACAGCCTTGATGTACTCCTTTTCCTATTTGGAACCAGTCTGTTGTTCCATAAATGGTATTAGTTAACAACAGAATACTTGTGAGCTGTGAAAATAACATTATGAAAATATAATTATTTTTGGAAAGTTGCTCAGGGCAAGTTGTATTTTTAAAATAACACTATGGACAACTCAATATCTATAATATAATATCATTTTTATAGTATATATAATACACACAGATTATGCATATACATACGCATAAACACACAGTTTAGGAGAGTATCTGCCAGCAAGGCCTACTGATAGCTAACAGTTACATATCACAACTGATTTGCAGCATCTATTCTAGGCATTCTACATAACTCGTTTGATCCTCACAGCAAACCTAGAGAGTAAGTGCTATTATTAGTCTCTATTTTACAGCTGAGGAAATCAAAGTTAAGAAGGTTTAATTTGTTCAAAGTGATATAAATAGTGAGTGGGAGATCTGGTAATCAATGTACAGGCTTCCCTGGTGGCTCAGTGGTAAAGAATCCTTCTGCCAAGCAGGAGATGCAGGTTTCATCCCTGGGTCGGGAAGATCCCCTGGAAAAGAAAATGGCAACCTACTCCAGTATTCTTGCTTAGACAGAATCCCATGAACAGAGGAGCCTGGCAGGCTACAATCCATAGAGCAACTGAAACAACGATGTACAGAATTTATGCACCTAACTCACAGGGGCCAGCCTTAAAATGCTGGGATTAGTGACATTTGAAAACATATTTTTGCTGGTCTAGATTTTTTGGTTTTGATATAACAACAACAAAAATAGTAACAAAGATTAAGATATATTGAGTGCTTTAATTATTCCAGGCATTGCGCTAAATGCCTTTTATGCATGATATCAGTTAATTGTAACTAACAACTTACAAGGCAATATTTCTAATCATCCTATTTTGCATAGTAAGTAACTAAATCTCAGAGAGGTGAAGGTACATTTTCACAATCACACAACTACTGTCAGATGGAAGTTCACACTTACCAGAATTCAAGGCCACTGGTTTTAACTACCATGTCATGCTGCATGAATAAACTTAACACTGTAGAAAAATTCATTGAAAGGAAAGAAACCCTCCCTTTCTGGCCATGGCTTCAGAGAACTTCAACATACCATCTGATGTGACTTAATAACAGCAATTCTCTACACATTATAGACTTAGTTATATTGAGTATATTTCATTAAAGAGTTCAATTTAGGCACAGGTTAAATACTCAAAGGACTGGAAATGAATCTCAATATAACTAATGTACTTCCAATATAAAATCCAAGTAGTGAGATTTGAATTTAATTGTTTCTATCAGTAAAGATACCCATTACATAATATAAAGGAGTGAAGCAGTCTACACATTCATAGGGATCAATATCTAAATAGTAGAAATTAATCTCTCACACTTTCCCATGAACATTTCCTTGAGGCTTCTGCTGTAGTAAAAGGAAGTTTTCAACAAAATAACTGCTTCCTAACATAGGTTGCAGGCTTCCCTTGGAGCTCAGATGGTAAAGAATTTTCCTGCAATGCAGGGGACCCAGATTTGATCTTTGCGTCGGGAAAATCCCCTGGAGAAAGGAATGGCTACCCACTCCAGTATTCTTGCCTGGTGAATTCCTTGGACAGAGGAGCCTGGTGGGCTACGGTCCATGGGGTCACAAAAAGTTGGACACGAATGAGCGACTAACACTTTCAATGTAGGCTTCTCCATTAGTTAGTTCCTCATGTAAGTTGGTCTCTTTTCCTTTTTCTAAATGCCTTAGAATTAAGTGAGTGGCTAAAACAACTCATATTGGACTGACCTGTGCCAAACAAACACTTCAACAAACTCAGAAATTGAACCAAGGTCTGCAGGTGGATTCTTTACCAACTGACCTATCAGGGAAGCCCTATATAATTATTTATGGGGATCTATATTACAAATTTTAAGGATTTTCTGAGATGTAGTTATATATTAAAAAAAAAAAAAAAAGACTAGCTGAGGGTTTCCAGGTGATAAACTTCTTCAAACTGTCTTTCGCTAAGGATTCTTTTTCTCAGATTTTAATGAGAATGACAGCTGATAGGCTACAAACTTAGTGTATTAAAACAATGACCATATATTAGCTATGGATAATGAGTCTGAGCATGGTGTGACTGGGTAGTCTATTCAGGATATCACAAAGCTGAAATCAACATATTGGCTGGATTAAGTACTGTTCTGGAAGCTCTGGGGAAAAATTTGGTTTCAAGCTCATTCAGATTTCCATTTCCTCACTGGCTCTCAGCTGGGCATCACTTTTTGAATGTAGAGATCGTTATCACTTCCTGGCACATGGTCTCCTGCCATCTTCAAAGTCAGCTACAGAGCATCTCCTCACATAGATTCCTTCTCACACTTAGAATTGTTGTAGTAGCTTTATCTTCTGCCAGCTAAAGGGAACTCTGCTTATAAGCGTTCAACTAGTGAGGCCCACACAGGGTAATTTCTCTTGCCATATACAGACAGACCTCATTTTATTCAGCTTTGCCTTATACTGCTTCCCCAATACTGCATTGTTTCTTTCTTTTTTTTTTTTTTTTTTAACAAGTCAAAGATTTGTGGCAACCTGGCTTTGACTAATTCTTGGCACCATTTTTACAACAGCATTTGCTCACTTTGTGTCTGTGTCACATTTTGGTAATTCTCATAATATTTCAAACTTCTTCATTTCATAATTTTACCATGAATATCACTAGATTCATTCTTATTGAAAGTCTCGAATAAAAAATCTGGCTGTTCATTAAAAAATTTTTGATACACCTTATTCTTATTTTATAGAGATTGAAAACTTTTAGAGTCAACACAGGTAAACACATTACAAAGAAGGAGCATCTGGGACCCTACGCTTGTAACTTAAAGAATTAGGGAAATTTTTTGGAACAGTATGAAGATACATAAATTTTCTAAAATCAGTGATGTATGTGGTTTAGACAGGTAGGAACAGACTCACACAGAAATAAGGCCAATGATAGCAAGCACTGAAGAATGAGCTATATTAGTAGTGTACATAACAGCATAATTTCCTGATGGCCACGAAAGCAGAATTGTTAAGTTATTTTCCTGTATTGACATGATAATATGGGTCTACATTGCATTGATATTTGTTTTTTATATTGCTTCAGTTACCATCATAAATAAAAAGTAAATTCAGCAAGAAAGAGGTAATATGTAATGCTGCAGAATCAAGCAAAAGCATTTAACTATTCTCTGTTCATACTAATCTTTCTTACTTTCACATTTATCTAAGAACTTCCTATGCATAAGCCACAAAGGAAAATATAATATGCATATCTTCATCCTGTCCATTTTTCAGGGCTCCTTTTTTGTCTTGTCTTCTTTCAGCCAATTTCTCTACTCCAGTCCACCCTGATTTCTCCTTTTCCTTGGTTTAAATTTTTTTTTATTTTTTTCTTTTTTAAATTTTATTGTATTTTTTAACTTTACAATATTGTATTGGTTTTGCCATATATCAACATGAATCCACCACAGGTATACACGTGTTCCCCATCCTGAACCCTCCTCCCTCCCCGTACCATCCCTCTGGGACATCCCAGTGCACCAGCCCCAAGCATCCAGTATCATTTCACATTGAAATGCTTTGGAAGTAACCACTTTTCGATGGCTTCAAAGATGTTGATTTTGTCTCTCAGGAATACAAAGCCTTAAAAATGGAAAATATTTGTGCAAAGAAGATGGAGTGTAAAATAAGAGAGGTACAGGTGTACAGGCTCAAACCCAGCTCTACCTTACTAGCAGCATGACCTTGAACAAATGATTTAACTTTTTAAAAGCGTAATTTCTTCCTAAATGTGCATCTAGCTTTCTTTAAGTCTCTGACTAGTAAGCAATGGCCTCTGTATTCTTCTTGAGGATAAAGCCTCTGTGTAACCACCCTGTAACTCAATGATGGGCACATCTGAAACCTCAAGGGCTTCCCTGGGTGCTCAGCAGTAAAGAATCTGACTACAATGCAGGAGACCCAGGTTCGATCCCTGGGTTGGAAAGGTCTCCTTGAGGCATGGCAACCCACTCCAGTATTCTTGCCTGGAGAATCCCACGGACAGAGGAGTCTGGTGGACCACAGTCCATGAGGTCGCAAAGAGTCAGAGATGACTGAAGTGACTGAGCATACACACATGCTGAAACCTCAGTCAAGATTTCTGGGCCACTTCTGGGAACTCCAGAATGGTTTAAAAAAATGGTGAAAAAAAATGGCATAAGGCAAATGTCTCTGACATCTTATGAATGGAGGCATAAAATCCTTAAATAAAAAAGGTATCATGAAGATTTTGAATTTGAAGTTGATTGCAATTCAAACTCAGCAATTCAAGAAAAACAGATGACCTATTCACTGTTACTTACATTGAAGCCATTCCTGGTTCTTCCCCATCCCCTCATACCTCAGGTGGGAGGCATCTTCTGATATGGTTCCCAATGATGCCCTTCTCCTGGTGTCCATGCCCCTGGCGAATCCTCCCCTTGAGCACTGGCTGAAGCTAGTGACTTGCTCCCAACTGATAGAATATGGCAAAGGTGACAGGATGTCACTTCTGTGATTGCACTATAAAACTCTGTGTTGCTGGTATTTTCTCTGGCTGTTCTTGTGGTACTTAAGACCTCTGATAAAGAGGGTCTCCAGGTTCAGGGACCAAATCTTGTCAAATATTAGTTTGAGTCAACATGGAAGTCAATTCTATTCCAGCTAAATCTTGAGATGACTGTGGATCTCAGGTTGACACCGTATTACAGCCTCTTGAGAAAGAAATCTTGAAGCAAAATAAATAGCTAAGCTCTGCCTGAATTTCTGATCCACAGAAAAAGTGAGATGACAAATACTTGTTTTTTTTTTTTCAGCCAGTAAGTTGTTGGGGTAATTTGTTACCCTGTCCCCGATGCTGGGAAAGATTGAGGGCAGAAGGAGAATAGGGTCTCAGAGGATGAGACGGCTGGACGGCATCACCGATGCAATGGACATGAACTTGGGCAAGCTCTGGGAGATGGTGAAGGACAGGGAGGCCTGATGTGCTACAGTCCATGGCGGTTACAAATAGCTGGACACGACTGAGCGACTGAACAACAACATCAGATAATGTATTCATCAGTAAATTGCATCGGCTCTATGTTCACATTTAGAGTAGAAAAGTCTGTTAATAAAATTTCCTGAATTCAAAATTAGAATATAACCTTACCAATTTACTGCTACCATCTTCATCTAATACAATTTCTCACCTGATTACTGCAGTAACCTCTTAAGAACATGTGACTTTTCTGCTTTTGCCTTTCCCCCCTTATTTTATTTCAAAACAGCAGGCACAAAGATCCTGTTAATGGAGTCTACTCTAAGTCAGATACTCAGCCACCTTACAGAGACCTATATAGGCATGCCTGGTTTGTTTCTTCTTCCTGGGCACGCATAGCACAATCACACCAGCTTCTCAAACTTCCCTACTAAGCCATTATCACACTCAGATACTCACCATCAGATTTTGAAGCCCCTGCATTTTGCTTTCTCAGCATAGAATGTGCTGCACCCAACAACTTCATGGCTGGTTCCCTCAAATATCTTACTCTACTGTCTTCTTCTCAGAGAGGTCTTCCCTGGACACACCAGTAAAACTGCAACTTCTCAACATAGTTCCTAGTTTTATTTCCATTTTAGTATTTATCACAATAGAATATTTTATACATTTTATTTATCTTGTTTATTATCTGTCTACTCCACTAGCATATAAACCCCATGAGGACAGAGAGTTTTAACATGTTTACTATTATTTCCTGCATATGAAACTGCCTATTATATAGTAGGCATTCATTAAATGAATGAATGAATGAATATTATCAATTTGTACTTGCTAGAAGAAATTAGTACAAAAACAGTTTTGAAGAGAGGATGTGTATTATGTAATATGCAATGACATTTTTGTGGTACTTAAGACCACAAGGAGCTTTACATTAATAAGCTAAGCAGTGGGGTGGAATTAAGTCAACTTTTGGTTCTTCCTAAAAAAACAGGAGTAAACCTTGGCATGGAATACTGCAAACCACAGACAACTGACAACATTCAAATTAGGCACTGAGTCAGAACACTAATTAAACTTTACATTTAAAAGCTAATTGAGTGGTGTTTACTTGCAGAAATTATTTCAGTAGTAAATTACTTCCTCTTTATTTTTTTAATTAAAGAGAACAAAACAAGGATGACAGAAAGTCGCTCTTTGTGGCTTCACAATTATTCTTCAGAAACAACACCTGAAAGAAAATTCCTAAAGGCACTTTCCAATTTTCAATATTGCCATTAGCTCAAGATAAGAGTGTCACTTTGAACTATTACGTTGAACTTTAGACTCAACTCCAACACTCAGGACCTATAGGCAAGTATTAAAACCACAGGTCTCAAAATTTTTCACCATTCATTTCTCACATAGAGAAAATTGTAAAGCTGCTCTCAGATATATATATATATATATATATATATATATATTCATTTAAGAGTTACCTGCATATTCTTCCATATAAATATGTTATATTATAAAAACATAAAAGACATACTAGAATAAAATAAATTAATATTTAAAATTAATTTTAATTCTATCACATATATTAACTAAAACGCATTTTTTGCTCTTTCTAAACACAGTTACTAACACTACTTGGTGACAATTATATTAATAACATTCTACATTATATTTTAAGGTCTTGGCTTATCACTTTATGCTACCAAGGTCTGGGTTCAATATTTGGTTTACTTGGTTTCATTACTGGGAAGAGCCCATCACAAAGATGCATAGATTCAAGTAGGAGAAAGACCTCAGAGTCTGCCCTGTCATAGGTGTATTTAATAATATTTTTTAATAATATTATATTAAAATAAATAAATTTAAATAAAAAAATAAAAAATAAAAGTGCTAATGGCTATAAAAAATAATACTATCTAACAGCTAAGCAAACATTTTTAAAATTTTGCTAGAAATTTTTATTATTACATACTAGTTGTTCTTAAAAGCTAGTGGAAGATTCTGCACTTTCATACTTTTAACTTCTTTATTTGAAAATTTTAATACAAGTTAGAATTTTCTATCCCCAAGTTTTAAAAGTGCATAGATATGAGAGATTTTGCAGGTCATCCTTTTACATAATTTTTGGCAACAAATCCACTTAATTATGAAAACCTATCCTATCCAACATAACATTTTCAAAATACTCCCTCTTAGTACATTAACAAAAATGACATTTGCTTTTCCATTACTTTAAAAAATTACCTTTATCTTGAAGAAGCACATGAAATTCAGCATATGTATATATGTATGTGTGTGTGTGTGTATGTGTTTACTTTAAGAAAATATCTGCCAAGTAGCATAGTAAACATCACAGAAAAAGCTGCAAATTTGGAACTCATAGTTTACAAATGAAATTGCACAACTCACTTTCATGTTTGCCAACTTTTAAAAGTGTTCTATCACAAGATAGCCACTGTCTGTCTGGACCATTCTTCATGGTTACTTCTGTATTATTACAAAGAATTGTAATGATAGGATTCTGCCTTTCAAAATAAGATACATCTACTTAGCCAGGCACAAGCATAAAGGGCCACAGGCAATTGCTGTCCGTTGTGGAATTCACTCTTCTTTTGGATCACAATAAACTGTGGAAAATTCTGAAAGAGATGGGAATACCAGACCACCTATTTTGCCTCTTGAGAAATCTGTATGCAGGTCAGAAAGCAACAGTTAGAACTGGACATGGAACAACAGACTGGTTCCAAATAGGAAAAGGAGTACGTCAAGGCTGTATATTGTCACCCTGCTCATTTAACTTCTATGCAGAGTATATCATGAGAAACGCTGGACTAGAAGAAATACAAGCTGGAATCAAGATTGCCGGGAGAAATATCAATAAGCTCAGATATGCAGATGACACCACCCTTATGGCAGAAAGTGAAGAAGAACTGAAGAATCTCTTGATGAAAGAAAGAGGAAAGTGAAAAAGTTGGCTGAAACTCAACATTCAAAAATTAAGATCTTGGCATCCCGACCCATTACTTCATGGCCAGTTGATGGGGAAACAATGGAAACCATGAAAGACTTTATTTTTGGGGGTTCCAAAATCACTGTAGATGGTGACTGCAGCCATGAAATTAAAAGACACTTACTCCTTGGAAGGAAAGTTATGACCAACCTAGATAGCATATTCAAAAGCAGAGACATTACTTTGCCAACAAAGGTCCGTCTAGTCAAAGCTATGGTTTTTCCAGTGGTCATGTATGGATGTGAGAGTTGGACTGTGAAGAAAGCTGAGCACTGAAGAATTGATGCTTTTGAACTGTGGTGTTGGAGAAGACTCTTGAGAGTCCCTTGGACTGCAAGGAGATCCAACCAGTCCATTCTGAAGATCAGCCCTGGGATTTCTTTGGAAGGAATGATGCTAAAGCTGAAATTCCAGTACTTTGGCCACCTCATGCGAAGAGTTGACTCTGGAAAAGACTCTGATGCTGGGAGGGATTGGGGGCAAGAGGAGAAGGGGACGACAGAGGATGAGATGGCTGGATGGCATACTGACTCGATGGACATGGGTCTGAGTAAACTCCGGGAGCTGGTGATGGACAGGGAGGCCTGGTGTGCTGCGATTCATGGGGTCGCAAAGAGTCAGACAGGACTGAGTGACTGAACTGAACTGAACTGAAGAGAAAATGATCACCTAACACGTGAGTCAAATGAGGGTACCAATGATTACCCTCATATTAAGTGCAACGATTACTTCAATTTGTGGTTCAATATCTCTATTTAATCACTGAAAAAAGGTGGAACACCATGGAGCCTTGGGAAGAAACTGAAGAAATTTAAGATCCCTACCTACAAGGAGATATTAATATAATTTACATCTCTTCTAAATAAAACAATTGCATTCAACTCCATCTGCTCTTTATTCCACATATGTTTTATTAAGTAGTAAAAACATCTATCAATCAAATGAAAAAAAGAAGAGTCAAGAGAAAGAAACAAGGCCTTTGGAACCCAGTAGACTAAATAGAGTGTATATTTCACTGTTATATTTATCATGGATACCCAACAAAATCCTACTGTATAGCACAGGGAATTCTGCTCAGTGTTACATGGCAGACTAGATGGCAGGGGAGTCTTGGGGAGAATGAATACATGTATATGTATGACTGAGTTCCTTCACTGTTCACCTGAACTATCACAACATAATCAGCTAAGCTCCAATAAAAAATAAAAAGTTTAAAATAAAATTAAAAAATAGAGTATTCTTTATTTTGAATAAAGAGTGTCTTAATACATATATGCTCTGGAAGGTAACATAAACCTTTCTGACTATGATGATTTATGGTATAGGGTTCATGATAACAATTAAATATTTACTTTTGCTCATTCCAATATTAATTGAAACAAAGCAACACCAAAACCTAGCTCCTTCACTGTAATAGTCAGGGTCCAAACGGGGAACAATGTCCATTTAAATAATTTGATGAATGTGTTATGAAGAAGATATGGGAGGGATGATGAGAAACCACCTTGAACAGCTAATAAGTAGGGCCACTAACAGTGGGATTGTTAACTAGGCCTGGGGTGTGGGAACAATTATGGGACCTCAGGAAAGAGTCAGTGACCACACAAAGAGCAGTGAAGACATGGCCAAGTGAAGGAGAGCTTCACAGATAGAGGCAGGGAACAAATACATACCCCGACAACACTTCCTTCTTTTCCTGTAATATCTTGCTGAGCCTACTCACTGGCTATTGTCAGCCAAAGGCAAAAGACACTCTGGAAGCTGACCGTGAAGGTTAGCCTTCTAGGGCAGAGAGCAGGGTGAAGGGTGTAGAGTGGGTCTGAAGAGGCAAACACAAGACACAAGGCCAGATCTTTTTCAAGTTTATTCCCTTCTGTAAGATAAAATAGTTAAATGGCAGACTAGCACTAAATTCTATTTTTAAAAAACTGTATGTAAAAAAGGTATGAGGTCAATTAAAAAATATGGAGAGATTATACAGTCTGTTGCTGTGGCCTTAAAGCGTGACTAATTATAGGCTTTTTAAAAATTGCTTATTTTACCATTTTGAATAGGTAATGTTTCTATGTTACAAAATTCAAAATTGTAAATGGGACTAGAGTGAAAACTATCTACAATTCTCCTTTCCTCATTTTCTCTCCTTACACAAAACCATGGCTTCTAGTTTCTTTCCTGTACTTAACAGATTTTTCCATGTGCTTGCAATCAAGAGTAAGTATATAAATATATATTTCTTACTTTTTACAAGTATTGTACCATATTATATACACAGAATGTACATTCCTTTTGAAATGTAATAATACATCTTTAGGATCATGGAAAAAGGAAAAGAGTTCCAGAAAAAAATCAATTTCTGCTTTATTGACTATGCCAAAGCCTTTGACTGTGTGGATCACAACAAACTGTGGAAAATTCTGAAAGAGATGAGAATACCAGACCACCTGACCTGCCTCTTGAGAAACCTATATGCAGGTCAGGAAGCAACAGTTAGAACTGGACATGGAACAACAGACTGGTTCCAAATAGGAAAAGGAGTA
>NW_011494962.1:8857039-8857431 GCF_000754665.1 Bison bison bison | reverse complement strand
CCGTTGTCCTCTCGGGGTCGCCGTGGCGGCTGGGAACGCCCACTGCGTGCGCTCCTGGGTCCCCAAGGATCGGCATCCAGTGGGCGCGGCGGAGGGGTGCGGACCACAGGTCAGGGAACTGGGACTACGTGGAGCAGGGAACCACGTAGTCCGCCCTCTGTCGCCACAACCTGGCGGTCGCAGAAAGGCCTCGCCTTTGGGCTCAAGGCCTTGACCGCTCCACCCCTTTGCTGAAAGGTCAGAGCCGCGCGGTTTTCCCAAGCCAGCCTAGTGTCCGCTGCAAGTCCAAGGGCCAGAACCCTGAACTCTGGCCGGCTGGCCCAGCCCTGCTTCTGGCACTTTGGAGGCCAGCGGGCCCTTGACCACCTGCTGGGATGGGAAAGGAGGGTCCA
>NW_011494962.1:8845360-8856939 GCF_000754665.1 Bison bison bison | reverse complement strand
CTTGATGAAAGTGAAAGAGGAGAGTGAAAAGTTGGCTTAAAGCTCAACATTCAGAAAATGAAGATCATGGCATCTGGTCCCATCACTTCATGGGAAATAGATGGGGAAACAGCGGAAACAGTGTCAGACTTTATATTTTGGGCTCCAAAATCACTGCAGATCATGACTGCAGCCATGATATTAAAAGACGCTTACTCCTTGGAAAGAAAGTTATGACCAACCTAGATAGCATATTGAAAAGCAGAGACATTACTTTGCCAACAAAGGTCCATCTCGTTAAGGCTATGGTTTTTCCTGTGGTCATGTATGGATGTGAGAGTTGGACTGTGAAAAAAGCTGAGCACTGAAGAATTGATGCTTTTGAACTGTGGTGCTGGAGAAGACTCTTGAGAGTCCCTTGGACTGCAAGGAAAGCCAACCAGTCCATCCTAAAGGAGATCAGTTTTAGGTGTTGCCTGGTGTTCATTGGAAGGACTGATGCTGAAGCTGAAACTCCAATACTTTGGCCAACTCATGCAAAGAGTTGATTCATTGGAAAAGACCCTGATGCTGAGAGGGATTGGGGGCAGGAGGAGAAGGGGACAACAGAGGATGAGATGGCTGGATGGCATCACCAACTTGATGGACATGAGTTTGAGTGAACTCCGGGAGTTGGTGATGGACAGGGAGGCCTGGCGTGCTGTGATTCATGGGGTCGTAAGGAGTCGGACAGGACTGAGTGACTGAACAGAACTGAGATAGTTTTAAATCAATACATAGAGTGTTTTCTATAGTGCATGTGTGCATGCTAAGTTGCTTCAGTCCTGTCCAACTCTTTGCTACCCCATGGACTGTAGCCTGCTTGGCTCCTCTGTCCTTGGGATTCTCCAGGCAAGAATACTGGAGTAAGTTGCCATGCTGTCCTCCAGAGGATATTCCCGACCCAGGGACTGAACCAGCATCTCTTGCATCACAGGCAGATTTTTTACTGCTGAACCACCAAGGAAGCCCTGCTTTCTATAGTATATAAGATTTTGTTTGCATGAGTTGAACAGAACCTCCTTTATTAGTTTTCTATTGATGAGTATTTGTTTCTGCTTTTTTCCTACAACAAAATCTACACTGAATATTATAATAAATAAATCATTTTTACATCTTCTACTGTATTTATAACAGGACTTAAAAGCAACATTGCTTTGTTATAAGGTTAGCACATTCAAAATGTTAAATTATACTGATAAATAAATCTCCATAAAAGTCATAATCATTAAACTTCCAGCTGCAGTTTGAGAGTCTATTTTCCTACATTTTCACCAGCTGAGTGCCACCAAATTTTTTGTTGTTACTAATTTGACAAGTTAAAATGACAAATGATTTAATTTTAATTTCTACTATTATGATTTAGGTTGGAAAATGATTCATTGTCCAACTAGGAACAAAGTATATTTATTTTTTTATTGGATTGCTTGTTTATATCCTTTAACCATTTTTATGGATTGGGAAGGGCTCTATATTCATTAAGAAAATAAGTTATTTGCTACTGAAAAGAGTGGGTTTATAAAACACTTTGATTTATTAAAAAGTGTTTTTCTACATAAAAGAAATTCTATATTTTGTTATAGAAATTTTATGGTCTCTTTCTCTTTTACCCTCTTTTTCTTTGTCTTATAAATCTTTGATGTACTTGGAATTTATTTCAGGGAATTGTATAAGTTATGGATCCAGCTTTTTATCACATCGTTGGTTATCCAAGCACTATTTACTGAATGATCTATCTTTCCTCCACTAATCTGAAATTCTTTTTATTAAAAATAAATCTACTAAATTATAAAAGACAATTTGGTATACATCTGGACCTTCAAATCTCTTTCACTAATCTTTTTTTATGGCAATCTTTGGTTTTTTAGTTTTGGCAGTACTCTACGGTTTTTATTATGGATAATGATTCATTTTGATCATAAATGTACCAAAATGATAAAAATGTGCTGAAGAGTGTTCATGAATATATCAAACCTAGAACATAACTTGAATGAGTTCTTTGGATTTTGGATGAAACAAGTGGACTCAGAGAAGTACTTTTAATAAAAATAAAAAAAAAATAAAAACATTGTGTTGGATAAAAGGTCAAATCAATCCAGGCACACTGAAAATAATAAAAGAAAAATTAGTCATCATTTGTCACTATCATCAGCAGTGGCAATAGAAATATCCCTGTATTGACTATAATATGGAGGACCTGGCCATCATTATACCCATTTTACTTTGTGAAAATTGAGGTCAGGGGAATTTAAGATTAGGCATCTAGGAAATACCAGAACCACTACATCACCACAATTAAAATTTTGATTAGTATTTGCTACATGTATTAGGCCATAAGTATTCATAAGATTCAGATCTATATACAAGACTGAAACATAAATTATCAAATGATTGATAAAGACAAAATGTGATATAGGATTTCAGCAGAGTTAGAAATTCTTGAGATTGGGGTTGTTCAAGTATGACAATATTTTTATATTAATAGGTGGAACTGTTAAAGAGGATGACTCAGGAAGTAAAGATCATGATTCAAGAGGTCATTCCAGGGAGTGGAATTGAAGATCAAACATAATGTTATAGAAGGAAGATGGCTCATAATGTATTTGGAGAATAGGTGTATAGATTTTATCAGAATGGGAGAGCTTTTACATCCATTACTTCATTTGTGTATTCATTTTGTAAGAGAATAGCGCTTTGGTGCTTTCTGATGGACAAGATGATAACTGGTATTTGTTTCTTATCAAAGGAAATACATTAAAAAACATATGAGAGTTAGGAATAGGAGTCAAGCCGGGTGTGAATATCTGCATAGTTACATAATGCTTCATGAACGAGGAATGCAGAAGTGGCAACTGTGTAAATAAACAGCTCTTGGGTGGCCAGGGGAAGTCATTACATTCTAAAATGTTTTCCATCCAAACTTTGCTGTCCTATTTTAAAACAATCCTTGGATCTTTCTTATGCCTGTGCTAGCATGCCTGTGTGCTCAGTCGCTCAGTCGTGATGATTCTTTGTGACTCCATGGACTGTAGCCTGCCAGACTCCTCTGTCCATGGAGTTTTCCAGGCAAGAATACTGGAGTGCGTTGCCATGCCTTCCTTCAGGGGATCTTCCCAATCCAGGATTGAACCTGCATCTCAAGTACCTCCTGAACTGGCAGGCAGATTCCTTACCACTGAGCCATCTTTCTTATGCATAAATGATTGGCAATGACAGTACAATTATTATAATTATTGGATAGTAAGAGATTAGGAATAGACTTTATACATTTTGATTTAGCAATTCTTCATTGTCTTATTATAATCATTATACAATGTAATTCACTTTTGCCATAAAATGATTTTCTGTTCATTCTGACTCCGATTTTATTCTTTCCTTGTCGTTAACCAATATTTCAGCTTTTGACAATAGCATTTCTACTCCAACATACAGAAGAATTTTCCAGTGCTTATGGAAACAAAAGGGTAAACAGGTTCTTCAGAGGCTCCTTTAATTAAATTAAACAAAGTGAAGTGAAGTGAAGTCGCTCAGTCCTGTCCAGCTCTTTGTGACTCCATGGACTGTTGCCTACCAGGCTCCTCAGACAGTTCATGGAGTTTTTCAGGCAAGAATACTGGAGTGGGTTGCCATTTCCTTCTCCAGGGGATCTTTTCCCGACCCAGGGATAGAACCTGGGTCTCCCGCATTGCAGGCAGGCGCTTTACCATCTGAGCTACAGGGTCCAATAAATGTTTTCTTTATTTCCTATGTGCTGTGTAATGAACAGAAATGCTTTTCCAAACCATAACAGCACATGAAATAAAAGGAATATATAGGAAAGATTGAGGGCAGGAGGAGGAGAAGGGGACAACAGAGGATGAGATGGTTGGATGGCATCACCGACTCGATGGACATGGGTTTGGGTGGACTCTGGGAGTTGGTGATGGACAGGGAGGCCTGGCATGCTGCAGTTCATGGGGTCGCAGAGAGTCGGACACGACTGAGCGACTGAACTGAACGGATATTCATATAACATTGAACAAAGATAAAAATATTAAATATGTAAGTATGTGCTCTGTTTAGTTGCTCAGACGTGTCTGGCTCTTTGTGACCCTGTGGATTACAGCCTGCCAGGCTCCTCTCTCCATGGCAATTCTCCAGGCAAGAATACTGGAGTGGGTTGCCACGCCCTCCTCCAGGGAATCTTCCCAACCCATGTCTGGATTCTGTACCATTTGAGCTGTAAGTATACATTTCCTTTTATTCGGGCTTCCCAGGTGGTACCCGCCTGGGAATGAATTCACCTGCCCATGGCAAGAGACACAGGAGACTGGATTCCATCCCTAGGTTGGGAGGATCCCCTGGAGTAGGAAATGGCAACCTACTCCAGTATTCGTGCCTGGAAAATTCCATGAACAGAGGAGCCTGGAGGGCTTCAGTCTTGGGGTAGCACAGAGTCAGACCCAACTGAGCGTGCACACACACATGGGGAATACATACACACACACATGCAAACATATACTCAGAGATAGCACAACACACAGAGTAATTACTCTGTTGATTTCTGTATACTAATTCTGTTTCTTAAATTGTGAGATCAGCTTCCAGGAACTCATTCCAAACTAAAAATTAACACATTGACCATAGAGAGAAATTTGTAGCCTGTGTTATTGAGTTCTAACTCCTATTTGAAAATTGTAGGTACAAAAGGACATAGCTTTTCTTGTCGTTTTAAAAGAAGTACTCCTAGATAATTTAATCAGTTGTGAAGGTTGTTGGTAACAGCTGAAGAATTATAATGCAGTAACTTGGTACTCTTTCTTTCTTTCCTAAAATGAGCCCAGTTTCAGAAAATTATTCTGGCCACTCTTTTCTCATTTCAGCCTGTGTGGAACCTACTCATATTATCCTTATCCATTGCCTCTTTGAAACAGTGTCAAAACTGTACTCCCAAGAATTCATTTTAACTAAGCTCGCTTAATCTTGAAGACTTTTTTATTTTCCATTCCCTTAACAGTTATTGTGGTTATCTTACAATTATTGTGATATTCCTTTATAAATGTTCTTATATTGTTTCAGATTAAATTGCTTGTTTATACTTATTATTTTAAGAAAGAATGTAAACTTTTCGAGGACAGGTACTTATTACATTTTTTAAATTGGTCCAGTGCATATTTTAACAGTGCTCCGCACTATCATTAAACGTCTCCGAGCGAGATGAAAACAGTTGTTTCTCACAGTCTGGGGATTAATACTGTCAGTTAAATCAAAGGAATCATAGCCATTCATTTTAATATAGTTTTTATTTAAATGTTATTATGCTAAAATGTGGCTCAGTGGTAAAAGAATCCCCCGTCAATGCAGGAGACTCAGGAGATGCAAGTTCCATCTCTGGGATGGGAAGACCCCCTGGAGGAGGGAATGGCTACCCACTCCAGTATTCTTGCCTGGGACCTCCCGTGGACAGAGGGGCCTGGAGGGCTACAGTTCATGGGTTGGCAGAATAGGTGGACAAGACTTAGTGACAGAGCACACACACACATGCTAAAATGTATCACACCTTAAATCCTAATTTGATGTTTCTAAATTGGTAGAGTACAAACCTTAAATGCTGCTGATAGGTGGTCAAAAAATTTATTTTGCTTCTTAATGGAACCTGGTATTCAGTCCCACTACTGAATTAAAATTTTGTTTACTTGAAGTTTTACATTTTTATAGCTTCATTTGAATAATAAAATGCACAGACAGAAGTAGGAGATTAAAAGAAAACAAGCTTAAAGGACAGTTAAGTCAGGAGTTGAAGTAGAGCAATCTGTATTGCGGCACGTGGCACTCACGTCTCTAGAATGTACATCTGTCTTTAGAACACTGTTCTCATACCTTTCATCATCATCATCTGCTCTACTAGTTTGTCCTTTGTTGTATCATTGGAAAATCTTGGACTTCTCCTATTATTATACATGATTTTAGAGTTTGTGGCATAGAAAAAATAAATAGGCCCAGAGACAGTGTTTTTGCAAATGAGTAGTTGAATGAATGAACAAGCCAACTAAGCATTCTGGGAAATCAGAATTTTGAATTCTAGTCCTAGATAATAGGTAGTTATTTAACATAGATCAGAAATTCAATAAAGAAACAGTGTAATTGGAGGAATGAAGGTTCATATATTAGTTGAAATAAATGTATCAACTAGGCATTCATGACCCCACCACAACCCTTTTTATCTTTGAATAAGTTATTTAGCTTTTTGGAGGCTTAATTTTTTCATGTATAAAAATAACACCTACTTTGCAGATAGAATAACCATAGAGTTGTCAGGTTTAGCAAATGAAGGTACAAGATAACCAGTTAAATTTACTGAATGTCAGGGAAATATTTTTCAGCATAAATATGTCATAAATATAGCATGACATACTTGTGCTAAAGACTACTTATTGTTTATTTGAAATTCAAATTTAACTATATTTTGCATGACCTCTGGCAATCCTACTTGTTGATGACATGTTGAGCACTTGGTACTTGGTACATACCATGTGCAGGGTAAAAAGCGGTGAAGGTACTAGCTGATCACACTTCTGTGATTGTGAGAGACAATGCAGTTTCATTAGTACTAAGAGTGGGAGCTCTGCAGTCAGACTGCCTGATTCAAACCTCCTTCTCCAACTTAATAGTTCAGCATATTACTTAACATCTCAATTTTCTTATCTGTAAAACGGGGATAATAATAGTATCCCATGATGGAGCTGTTGTGTGGATTAAATGAGTTAATACTGGTAAAATATTTAACATAGTACAAAGACTTAGCGACTGAACTGCAACAACAGCTCCCATCAGTATAAGCCCTGCATACATGCTAGTTATGTCTGTGGTTTTGGGCAAACCACAGACCCACTTTGTCTGGAATGGAGGGGTTTTCTGGAACGTGAGATTTTGGGTGCAAAAACCCAGACAATTCAGGACAAACAGAGAAATGTAATTTATGGTTTTAGCCAGGGAAACAGAACTCCATAGGAGTTAAATAATAATAATAATAACAGATATAATATCATTGTCATCATCAAAAATAATAACAGCAATTAATGTGTTAAGGACACTGATTATATTTTATATTTACCAGCTCTTGACTAAAATAATTCAAGGAGATTGTGTTGAACAGGTTACTTTTAGGAGTGATTAAGCCTTTGCTTAACCTGATAGCTTCAAGGAGCTATCAGAAAGACAGACTTTAAACAGACTTTAAACAATTAATTTCCAGACAATTTGATAAGTAACATAAACAGGAGGTCTTTGGGAATCCAGAGAAAGGCTTAATTGACTCTAGCAAAGGATGGAGAAGATTTAGAGAAGATATTTAAACTGTGTATTGAGAAATGCCAAGGAGTTTTCCAGGCAAAAAGCAAAGAAAAGCATTTTAGTGTCTTCAGACGGTAAAGAGATGTGAAGGTAGTGATCTCTCCAGGCAGCAGCAAGCATGCTGGCATGTCCAACCATCAGAGCATAGAATAAAAAATAGAAAATGAGACAAAAAAGATGCAAGTGAAGGATAAAATGTAAAAGGCTTATGTGCTTTTCTCTTTATGTATCAGATATATATGTCTACAGTATAAAATTTAAATTTAAATTAAATATGATGCAAAGGAGAAGTACAGATAGGAAGGATGGACCTGGAGTGAAGTTAGTATTAGAATTCAGGCTACAAGCTCATGCTTAAAGGTCCCAAGTTGTGTATACTTGGGTATATCCAAGTGTATACTTGGGGATATCACAAGTATATCCCAAGTTGTGTATTCAAAGGGAATAATGCCATCTAATGCATGTTTACCATGTGCCAAGCACTATTCTTAATAATATCAGACTTTCTGGTGTCTTCAGTTTTCAGTCTAGAAAAGATCATTCAAAAATTATTTTAGCTGTACAAATTAATATTTATTTTATTAACTTTTAAATTTAAAGAGTCCATTTTCCTTAAGGTTTTAAGGTCAGTTTATATATCTTATACTATTTATAAATGTAATTAATTTTAATAATCACTTTTGCTGGGGAGTGGGGGGGTGTATCTTTGATTAATATTTTCCTAGTTAGAAACTTAATGCTCTCAAACATTTTGAACTTCATTTATAAATTTAGTATATTTAATGTTCTTTTAATAGCTCAGTAATCTGTCTTAAGAGAGAAAATTTTCTCAATATAGCTTATACATAATATGATAAATATGGTGTGCTGTTTACTCAAATATTTCATATTATTTATATAGTACAATTTCAACCTAAAAACGACAAGCCTATTTGATTACTTGGCTAATCTGCTACTCTAAAGGCCACATTCTCTTATTCAAAAAAATTACAATGGCATACATATGCATGTAATAATAGTTATTACAGTCTAATTCTCTCAAATATTTCCACATCTAATTATAAATCTAAGGATTAAATGATGCTTTTTTTTTTTTTTCTGGCTGCACCACATGGTTTGTGGAATCTTAGTTCCCTAACTAAGTCACTCAGCCCTCAGTCCTGAGCATTGTTCTGCTCAGGCTCCTCTGTTCATGAGATTTTCTAAGCAAGAATACCAGAGTGAATCTCCATTTCCTACTCCAAGTTCTCCAGCCAGATAAGGATTGAATCCTGGCCTGTGGCAGTGAAAGCTAGGGGTCCTCCTAACTACTGGACCACCAGGGAATTTCTGATGTTTTCTTAAATGTACCAAAATCTTGATAATTGTTGAAATCTGGTGACAGTGTATGTGTGTGGGGGTAGGTTATGGTACTATTTTCTCTATTTTTGTATGTATTTGAACACTTTTAAAACAAGCAAAACGATTAAAATGCTTTATCATTAAAGATGCAAACATGTTATTCCAAACAATCTTGGAATACCTTTTTAAATAATTTTTGTGTTGCTTTCGCAGCTTGATGAGATTTCCTAACTACCAGAGTGGCTTCTGGGTAGAACACTGGCCAGTTGATGCTTAGTTTGTAATTTCTAGATCTAGGTCAACACCTTCCAACTGAGGGTATCCTTCAACCCATGTTCCTTAGGTTCACATTAGAAATTACATCATTTTTCAGACTGATATTGGCATTCTACTACATCCTCTCATATCTGCCCCTTCCTGCCTTTCCAGATCCCTATCCAACCTTCACCTTGGCTCCCACAAGCTGCTCTGTCACTTAAATAAATTTTGCTTTTTTCTGGCCCTTAATATTTAAAGGACTTTCCTTCTGGCTCCAATGACCACTACTGATGAAACTAAGCAGGGCCCTTTAGGGCCCTCCTGGGTACAAAAGTCTTTCTGAGAGTCCCCTGTTTTTTGTTTGTAGGGAGAAGGCTTCAGCCTCCTAGATCTTCCCTGAGTTTCAAATGGCAGGTTCAAACAGTTACTACTTGGGGAAGGGAGGGAATACAGAAACAAAGGAGGAACAGGCAATAAACAATTGTGCAGCAGGGTCTTGGTTCCTCCTTGGGATATAGGTAACAACATATCTCTGAGCTCTTCTGCAGGAACTAAAGCCCCCACCCAGGCAGAGGACAGTAACTTCCGGCTGAGCACAAGATTCCTGGAGCACGATACTGTTGTTGTTTAGTTGTGTCCCACTCTTTTGCAATCCCATGGACTGTAGCCTGCCAGGCTCCTCTGTCCATGGGATCCTCCAGGCAAGAATACTGGAGTGTGTTGCCATGCCTTCTTCCAGGGGATCTTCCTGACCCAGGGATTGAACCCACATCCCTTATATCTCCTGCGGCAGGCTGGTTCTTTACCACTAGTGCCACCTGGAAAGCCCTGAATAGGCATGTGTGTGTGTGTGTTAGTCGTTCAGTCATGTCTGACTCTCTGTGACCCCATGGACTGTAGCCCACCAGGCTCCTCTGTCCATGGAATTTTCCAGGCAAGGATGCTGGAGTGGTTTGCCATTTCTTCTTCCAGAATATGCACATACCCTTAGCTTAAAACTTCCCCAACTCTGCTGTTCAAGAAGACATTGCTTTGGGAAGGATCTCTGGTGTTCTCCTTGCTTGCTGAAAATAATAATAAATTCTTCCTTCTCCTGATCTCTGGCTTGATTGTGTCTTTTGGCTTGACACCCACCAAGAGGTGAATCCAGTTTTTGGGTAATGCTCTGTTGCATAAACCTTCCATTTCTTTGCCTCTCTCTCTTTTTTGGCTGCACTTCCCAGCATGTGGATCATTGTTCCCTGACCAGGGATGGAACCTGCATCCCCTGTGTTGAGCCAGAGGAGTCTGAACCACTGGAACCCTAGGGAAATCCCTTCTTGCCTCTCTTGCTTGATGATATGTTCTGATAAACAATATTTCTGGTTAAATCCAGATATCCACATATTTCTTGGACAGGGAGAAAAACATACAAGCATACCTGTCATCCTTTTGAATTAAAAGCAGTAATTTCAAGTGATCTCACTCTTCATATCTCCAACACCAATTGCCCCATTCAAAGGTGTTCTTGTTTCCTTCATTTTATAAGCAAGTATCATTACATCTAGCCCCCAGCTGTTCCCATCTACTTTTCATTTATTTTTGTTACTTTGTATGAACTCAGTGTACTAATGCTCTTGTGCCATAGATTCTGCTCCTTATCATTACTCACTGACGACACATCAGAAATGTACCACTTTTGTCTCATTAATGTTGCTCTATTAGTTACTCCCATCAGGATATAAAAAAGTGGTCTTCCAAAGGCGGCAGTAGTGGTAAAGAACATGCCTGCCAACGCAGGAGATGTGAGAGATGCAGGTTGGATCCCTGGGTTGGGAAGATCTCCTGGAAGAGGGCATGGCAACCCACTCCAGTATTCTTGCCTGGAGAATCCCATGGCCAGAGGAGCCTGGCAGGCTATAGTCCATGGGGTCACAAAGAGTCGAACGTGACCAAAGCGACAGTATATACACATATAAAAATGTTGCTATTTCTCACATTCTAAAAACAAACCCAAGGCTCATTTTCATGACCACACTTCTCTTTTCCTTCCCAGTAAAACACATAAAATCATCATCTTTGATGCCAACAAAATTCCGTCTAGTCAAAGCTATGGTTTTTCCAGTAGTCATGTATGGATGTGAGAGTGGGACTATACAGAAAGCTGAGTGCTAAAGAATCAATGCTTTTGAAATGTGGTGTTGGAGAAGACTCTTGAGAGTCCTTTGGACTGCAAGGAGATACAACCAGTTCATCCTAAAGGAAATCAGTACTGAATATTCTTTGGAAGGACTGATGCTGAGGCTGAAGCTCCAATACTTTGGCTACCTGATGTGAAGAACTGACTCATTGGAACAGATCCTGATGCTGGGAAAGACTGAAGGAAGGAGGAGAAGGGAAAAACAGAGGACAAGATGGTTGAAAAGCAGATCAGTCACTCAGTCGTGTCTGACTTTTTGCGACCCCATGAATCGCAGCACGCCAGGCCTCCCTGTCCATCACCAACTCCCGGAGTTCACTCAGACTCACGTCCATCGAGTCAGTGATGCCATCCAGCCATCTCATCCTCTGTCATCCCCTTCTCCTCTTGCCCCCAATCCCTCCCAGCATCAGAGTCTTTTCCAATGAGTCAACACTTCGAATGAGGTGGC
>NW_011494962.1:8843449-8843823 GCF_000754665.1 Bison bison bison | reverse complement strand
TGGTTCCTCTGCCTTTTCTAAAACCAGCTTGAACATCTGGAATTTCACGGTTCACATATTGCTGAAGCTTGGCTTGGAGAATTTTGAGCATTACTTGACTGGCGTGTGAGATGAGTGCAATTGTGCGATAGTTTGAGCATTCTTTGGCATTGCCTTTCTTTGGGATTGGAATGAAAACTGACCTTTTCTGGTCCTGTGGCCACTGCTGAGTTTTCCAAATTTGCTGGCATATTGAGTGCAGCACTTTCACAGCATCATCTTTCAGGATTTGGAATAGCTCAAATGGAATTCCATCTCCTCCACTAGCTTTGTTCATAGTGATGCTTTCTAAGGCCCACTTGACTTCACATTCCAGGATGTCTGGCTCTAGGTCA
>NW_011494962.1:8825933-8843349 GCF_000754665.1 Bison bison bison | reverse complement strand
TTCCTATGACCAGTGCGTTCTCTTGGCAAAACTCTATTAGCCTTTGCCCTGCTTCATTTTGTACTCCAAGGCAAAATTTGCCTGTTATTCCAGGTGTTTCTTGACTTCCTACTTTTGCATTCCAGTCCCCTATAATGAAAAGGACATCTTTTTTGGGTGTTCATTCTAAAAGGTCTTGTAGGTCTTCATAGAGCTGTTCAACTTCAGCTTCTTCAGTGTTACTGGTTGGGGCATAGACTTGGATTACTGTGATATTGAATGGTTTTCCTTGGAAACGAACAGAGATCATTCTGTTGTTTTCCTCTATTTCTTTGCATTGATCGCTGAGGAAGGCTTTCTTATCTCTCCTTGCTATTCTTTGGAACTCTGCATTCAGATATTTATATCTTTCCTTTTCTCCTTTGCTTTTCACTTCTCTTCTTTTCACAGCTATTTGTAAGGCCTCTCCAGACAGCCATTTTGCTTTTTTGCATTTCTTTTCCATGGGGATGGTCTTGATGTCTGTCTCCTGTACAATGTCATGAAACTCCGTGCATAGTTCATCATGCACTCTATCAGATCTAGTCCCTTAAATCTGTTTCTCACTTCCACTGTATAATCATAAGGGATTTGATTTAGGTCATACCTGAATGGTCTAGTGGTTTTCTCTACTTTCTTCAATTTAAGTCTGAATTTGGCAATAAGGAGTTCATGATCTGAGCCACAGTCAGCTCTCAGTCTTATTTTTGCTGACTGTATAGAGCTTCTCCATCTTCGGCTGCAAAGAATATAATCAATCTGATCTTGGTGTTGACCACCTAGTGATGTCCATGTGTAGAGTCTTCTCTTGTGGTGTTGAAAGTGGGTGTTTCCTATGACCAGTGCGTTCTCTTGGCAAAACTCTATTAGCCTTTGCCCTGCTTCATTTTGTACTCCAAGGCAAAATTTGCCTGTTATTCCAGGTGTTTCTTGACTTCCTACTTTTGCATTCCAGTCCCCTATAATGAAAAGGACATCTTTTTTGGGTGTTCATTCTAAAAGGTCTTGTAGGTCTTCATAGAGCTGTTCAACTTCAGCTTCTTCAGTGTTACTGGTTGGGGCATAGACTTGGATTACTGTGATATTGAATGGTTTTCCTTGGAAACGAACAGAGATCATTCTGTTGTTTTTGAGATTGCATCCAAGTACTGCATTTCGGACTCTTTTTTGGACCATGATAGCCACTCCATTTCTTCTGAGGGATTCCTGCCTGCAGTAGTACATATAATAGTCATCTGAGTTAAATTCACCCATTCCAGACCATTTCAGTTTGTTGATTACTAGAATGTCAACATTTACTCTTGCCATCTCTTGTTTGATCACTTCCAATTTGCCTTGATTCATGGACCTGACATTCCAGGTTCCTATGCAATATTGCTCTTTACAGCATCAGACCTTGCTTCTATCACCAGTCACATCCACAGCTGGGTATTCTTTTTGCTTTGGCTGCATCCCAACTCGATGGACATGAGTTTGAGTACACCGCTGGAGTTGATGATGGACAGGAAGCCTTGGTATTCTGCAGTCCATGGGGTCGCAAAGAGTCAGACGACTGAGAGACTGAACTGACTGATCTCCCCTTCCATTATCTCTTGAATCTATTCCTATCAGGCTTTTATCTCCACTGTACTGCAAATTGCTTTTCCAGTGACCTGCAGTGACCTTCATGGTGCTACTCTGATCTCAGAGCTACTTAACCTATTAGCAGTCCTTGACAAAGTTGATCATACCAGTTTATTTCTATACTTTATTTAGAAATAACATTGCAGGAGTCCATGCTCACTTGGCTTATCTTTTACATCTCTGTTTCTGCTTCTTTTTAGTCTCTATTTCTGCTTCTGCCTTATCTTTTTGACTTAAATGTTAGCTTGATGATGAAATATTTGGACTTTGCCTTTCTATCTGTTCTCATTCTACCACCACATAATCTGTGCTAATAGTTTTAAACCTCATCTTTTGTGTTGATAAATCCATTTTTTACTGTAGTACAGATAAAGATGTCCAATAGTTATTTCAGATTTTGATAGGTCCAGATTGATGTTTTGACGTCTATTTCCTACCCTTAGAAACAAACACTCTTAAAATTATTTCAGCTGTTCAAGCAACAACCTTGGTATCATAATTTGTTTCTCTTATACTTCTCATTCATCAGAAAATTCTGCTGGCTTTAGTTTCAAAAATGAATCCAGAATTGAACGATTTCTCTCTTCTTTGACTACTGTATCCTAGACTAAGACACTATAATCTCTCACCTGGATCACTGCATTAGCCTCCTAACTGGTTTTCTTGTTCTTACCATTACTTCTCAGCTGATTTTTAATCCAGCATACAGGGTAATTCTGTTAAAATATAAGTCAAATCATGTCTTTCATTTTCTCTGAACCCTCTAATGACTTTTCATTTAGATTAAAACTAGTATTCTCATAATGCTGCAGAGAATTTTATATAACTTGTCCCCATCTTCACCTTTTTCCCAGCTGATCTCATTTTCTACTATTCTTCCCCCATTTCAAGTTAATTCAGCCACACTGGCCTCATTGTTTTTTCTCTAACACCCAAAAACACTTTGCATTTGCCATTTCCTCTCCCTGATATTCTCTTCTTTTACATACTTAAATAATTCATTCCTATGCTTCACTGATGTCTTCTTCCAAATACCGCCTTTTTAATAAGGCCTTTCCTTCCTTGTTGTTCAGTCACCAAGTCATGTCCAGCTCTTCATGACCCCATGGACTGCAGCATGATTAAAGTGTTAGCTGCTTCAGTCTTGTCCGACTCTTTGCGACCCTATGGACTGTAGGCCACCAGGCTCCTCTGGGACTCTTCAGGCAAGAATACTGGAGTGGGTAGCCATTCCGTTCTCCAGGGGATCCCAATCTTAGGATCAAATCCAGGTTTCCAGCTAGCTACTCTATCTTAAAATTGCAACTCCTTTGACTCTTGTATTCTTGTATCTCCTGATTGTTTCATTTTTCTCCCTAAATCATACCAACATCCTATAACAATGTATCTTATTTCTCTCAAATGACACATAAGGAAGGTCAGGGATTTTTGAATGTTTTATCCACTGTTGTATCCCTGAAGATAACAACATAACCTAGCTCATGGAAGGTGCTTCTGTGCTTAGTAACTCAGTCGTGACCAACTCTTTTCTACGCAAGGAATATAGCCTGCCAGGCTCCTCTGTCCATGAGGATTCTCCAGGCTAGAATACTGGAGTGGGTTGCCATGTCCTCCTCCAGTGGATCGTCCCAACCCAGGGATCAAACCCAAGTCTCCTCACTGCAGGTGGATTCTTTACCATCTGAGTCACCAGGGAAGCCCAAGAATACTGGAGTGGTAGCCTATCCCTTTTCCAGGGGAACTTCCTGCCCTTGGAATCAAACCAGGGTCTCCAGCATTATAGGTGGTTCTTTACCAGCTGAGCTACCTGGGAAGCCCATGGAATGTGCTTAATAAATACCTATTTAATGAGTAAACCTTCCTATGGGATAGGATAACATCTCTTATATTGTTATTATCTCTTATAGATATAAGCCTGACACTTGTTAGATTTTCTGTATCACAAAGCTCTCCATCTCTTTCATCCCAAATCTGATCTCACAACAACCCTCTGAAAGTAAATGATATTCTCACTTGTAATGCCTGAGAAAAACTGGTCTCATAAAGTTTAAGTACCTTGCTGGAAGTCAGATACCTAGTAAATAGTAGAACCAAGTTTTGCATCCAGGTATAGTGATGTAGATCCTAAACTATTAACGATTACCCTGTGAGTTAAGAAAACCTACATTTTTATATGTTCAAAACAAACTGCATATCTTGGAGAAGCACAAGCTTTCCTGCTACAGATAATAAAATTAATTTATCTTGTGGGCCATTCTATATAGTATAGGATGAATGAATTTGATCTGTTCTTACAGACACTGATGAATCATTGGATTGGGTAGATGAAATAATAAACAACAGCATTATTAGTAGGGAAATGATGATGTTCTAAGTTAAGGGTTCAATGGAGATGGTACTGATTCATATTTCTTAAGTTAACTTGGTAGATACAGTGAGTGATGGAGAAAATTAACCCAGATAGAGAAATGAGTGGCTAGAAAAACTGATAGGAAAGTAAGTCAACTCTGAGTGGTTTGATGAGACTGAAGAACCAGTGAAGGTCAGGAGTGGAGTTTCTATTGACAATGAACTCTGAGTTTAGTATTTGTGGTAAAGTCAACATGTGAAAAGATTAATACATTAGATTTCTAAGTTTAAAGCTTCAAATAAAGTGCCATTCTTAGTGATGACAAGATTAAATATGTAGCCATGGAAAGGAGTTACTGAAGTGTGAAGGTGCTAAGTTTTACTGGTGAAAAAGGAGGTTGAGGGCTCTTGACACCTGGAGATTTTAGCTGAATCATTCATTTAGAAATGAAACATTCCAGAATGGTGATAAAATGTGGGATGGTGAGAAACAGGAGGAATAGTGTTTCAGCAGTTTTCCCAGGTACGTAGTTTTCCCATTTACACTTAGGTGAAGTATGCATGAATTAGACAGAGTTACAGATATATGCCCACTTATCTGATGAAATACTTCAGTTGTGGAGTGCTATATTCTAACAAATAAAATATCATTTGATTTAAAAATTAAAAAAAAAGAAAGGGAAAGAAGGAAAAGCATAAGAAGAAATAATTGTCATGTCTAGGAGGTGTATGAGGTATATTGCATAATCTTATGTCATTCCACCTTCAAAAAAATCTCAATTCTTCAATGATTGACTGATTCAACCTATATTTATTGAGTAGCTACAGGTGTCAGGGCCTGTGCTAGGTACTTACGGTAAGGATGTTATTCTTGTTATGCAAATAAGGAAATGGAAGCTCAGATGGTTAAGTCAATTGCCCAGGACCAAAAAGGCATGGTGTGTCATAGCAAATATCACTGGGTATTTCAAAATAAAGCTCCAAAAGTGACAGATACAGTGTCCCCTAGAAGTTGGAGCAGGAGTTGGACCGAACTTTAATATGAAAAAAAAAAAAAGAAAGTGAAGCTGCTGAGTTCTGTCCAACTCTTTGTGACCCCATGGACTGTAGCCTACCAGGCTCCTCTGTCCATGGGATTCTCCAGGCAAGAATACTGGAGTGGATTGCCATTTTCTTCTTCAGGGGATCTTCCCAACTCAGAGGTCAAACCTGGGTCTCCTGCATTGCAGACAGACGCTTTACCCTCTGAGCCACCAGGGAAGCCCATCATCATATGTACAGAAATAAAAATAATTTCTTCAAGATAGTAATTGCTAAGGCTTCTGGGTAAAGGAAAGAGAAAAGAGCAATATTCAGTCTTTACTTGTCATTAATCCACTGCCAAATTGGAAGGAACTGCCAACTATGACCCTGAAAGTGAACCCTGCATAACTGATGTTATTTTACCTTAAGAACAAATTATCGCATTTTAGGCACAAGCTCAGTAATAAGGTTTATTATAGACATTTTGTACCAAATGACTAAGTCATTCAAGGTTTGAAAATCTGACTAAATTATGAATAAGTCCATGATGACCACCAATCACATTTTCTTCCCCATTTCATGAGATGTTCCAGGGATTTCTTATCTTTTCTTGGATAGCCTACAATGCTTTCCTAGTGTGGTAGGTTTCGCAATGCTTTGGTGATCCATTCTCTTGCTGTTGTAATAGGTTCTTTAGTTCTTTGCCTTTGACTTTCTCAACTTCTTGAGTGAGTACAATTTTTCACTTTACAGTCATAACCCTTTAAAATAAACAAAGACCCAGAGGGATGGTATGGGGAGGGAGGAGGGAGGAGGGTTCAGGATGGGGAACACATGTATACCTGTGGCAGATTTATTTTGGTATATGACAAAACCAATACAATATTGTAAAGTTAAAAAATAAAATTAAATTAAATTAAAAAAATAAAAAGGAATAGGGGCAAAATATCCCAAAATGATTTTTTAATTTAATTTTTAAATTCTTCTTTATCTGTTTTCCAAAATTTCTCTACTGAACATGAATTGTTTGTGTTTCAAATAAATGCATTTTTACAAACAAAAAAAAAATAAACAAAGGATTGGTGGAAATTTTTACTTGTATCTTCTTCTGAATTGTGTTAGCAGGCAGTGGAGTGATGTGAGTGATATAGATGCTGGCTTTGAAATGTAAAAACAAGTATCAACAGGCAATCTGTGAATGTTGTTAGATTCCTTTGTCTGTTAAATTTCTCTGAACCTAAACGATGCACATATTCCCAACTTTTTCTGACACTGAGAATGTTTCAAGATACTTTTCTCAACAGGTCTCTGAACTAATTCGTATACACATTGATTTTCCTGGTCCCACATCCAAATTCTATTATTGAACTTCAATTATAAATTTGAATTAAAAAAAAAAAAACAAAGAATAATGGTAGGAGTGAGGAGTCAAATGTCAATAATCCAAGATTTAAATCCAACACAATTATTAATTAACGATATAACCTTGGGAACTGTAATTTCATGTTTCTAAATGAATTCCTATGTTTTCTAAATGACTCAAAAATACATCCTTAGATGTGCTAAATACATATCTTGATATATATGATCTCAATCCATTTTAACAACTATTAGGCATAATTGTATTTCTTTTTACAGATTATGAAAAAGATCAGGGAAATTAAGTAATTTTTCTGAGAGAATTTAGCTAGTAGAGATCTGAGTTGGAATTTCTAAATCTTGTTCTCTTACTATTACGTTATTCTGCCTTTTACTGTTATTATCTTTTATAATATTTACATGGCTTGGCAGATCATAATAGATGAGACTTGGGGTCAATTTCTGGCTCTTCCACTTAGTAGCTTTGCATATTTTGCCTTTTGAGAACTATGTTTTTCATTTGAAAAGTGGAGATAACAGAGTTCTCTGAATTAATGAAAGAGTATTTGAAATGACTAGTATATTATCTAGCATTAATCATACTATGTCTACCAGAAGGCAATGCTGTCCTGAGAAGAAAGAGTATTGAAAACAGAGAGTTGGATGATTAGAATTTTTAGCAATACTCTTCAAGTCAGAGCCATACCAGAGCTGATAAACTTTAGTATTTTAGTCTTCTTAGCAGAGAAAGGATAGTAAAATATTCCTAAAGATTATCCAAGACACCATCTCACCACCAATTAAGTTAATGAAGTCCCTTGATCCTGGGAAGCGGTTCACTGGACACTTGACACAACTATTCCCAAGAACAAGTAATTGCACATGAACACACTGAACATATGGATGTGAGAGTTGGACTATAAAGAGGGCTGAGTGCAGAAGAATTGATGCTTTTGAACTGTGATGTTGAAGAAGACTCTTGAGAGTCCCTTGGACTGCAGGGAGATCCAACCAGCCCAACGTAAGGGAAATTGGTCCTGGGTGTTCATTGGAAGGACTGATGTTAAAGCTGAAACTCCAGTATTTTGGCAACCTGATGCAAAGAACTGACTCGTCTGAAAAGACCCTGATGTTGGGAAAGATTGAAGGCAGGAGGAGAAGGGGATGACAGAGGATGAGATGGTTAGATGGCATCACCGACTCAATGGCCGTGAGTTTGGGTAAACTCTGGGAGTTAGTGATGGACAGGGAGGCCTGGCGTGCTGCAATTCATGGGGTCGCAAAGAGTCAGACACGACTGAGCGACTGAACTGAACTGAACACTGAATTTAGTTTCATAACTCAGTCAGAGGGCTTAAAAATCATTGAATAAAATGTTTATATTTATTCTGTTGAGACAATAGAGTTGAAAAATAAACTCTAGCATCTGTAGTAACTGCTTGGATTAGCTAAGAGGGATGCAAATGGTTGAAGAAAGCACATTACTTAAACTGTGTTTATCATAATTTATTTATATTTTCTATTTCTTTCACAAAATAGCTAAAATTATATATATAATAGACACTCAATAAAAACTTGGAGAACAGATATATGAATGAAAAAATGGATGACTAACATTACACTCTTTTTCTCAGTAGACTTCTCATACACTTTTCTACCTCTGTCCCACTGGTCCACTTTTTCAGCTGCCCTCATGACAACTGGAAAGTAAAGCTCTAGACTGAATTCTGTGATATTTGCAGAATCCTCAATCAATTATTTTTTTTTTTTGACATAAAAAACTGAGACTCTTTAAAAGTAATGCTATTTTACTTGGCAGAAAGTAATGGAAATTTCATCATTTTGGCAACTGAATGACATTTACAGTATCTTAGTAAACATATATACACAGTGCCCAATATAGACAGGAAAGTGATGCATACATTGGGATTCTCCATTTAACAATTTTAGATGACTAAACTCAAGTTCAGATAGACCAATAATTTGACATTCTGTCACGAGTGGTTAGTGTATCAGGCAGATTGTCTTATCTGAAGACAAACACTATTTGTGCAAGCTGTTCACTCATCTTTGGTCAAAAATGAATCACAGATGCCAAAACAAGAATAAGAATTCTGGGTTATTAAAGATGACAAATATTTGATTGAAATACCCAGGTCTAGATTTTGTTGCAAATAAAAGCAACACATATGAAGCTCTTCAGAGGAAAATAAAGTAAATGCCTTTCTGTTGTAACTACAATAATTGTACACAGATGAAGTTGAAATCTGAGCTAGAAAAAAAGCAAATCAAACCTCCATTCAACCTTTTCAAAGAGTGATCTTTTGATGAGCAAAGATAGAAAGTAAAATAGGGCCTGAAAAGAAAGGACTTATTCAGTAACTGATACAAAACAAAAAGAACTAAGAATCTTCACAGCCCAGAAAAAAGAACAAAAAATTGAAGAATATAGGAGTCAGCAAAAGTCATAAACTCTTCAGTAATTCCCTAAAGCTCACAGAAAGTCTCAATACAGAAGATTATATTTTAAAAGATAGTAATCAGCTATTTCACAAGGTTTGCCCCTAAAACACTTCTTGCCAAATCACTAGACGTAACCTTTCATTTTCAATCAGGGCTTTAAGAAACAGCATAGTTAAAGTCATTAAAAGCCTCTCACTCTGTGGACTCAATCAGTATTAACACCTGATACCTCTTCAAAAAATTTATTCCAAACTACCATATTTTTCTGTAAGTCATTTAACTCAACAAATACGATTATTAGAATACCAATGGCCAACCCTATACATTTAATATAACATGATTTGGGCGGATTGCCTACTGTTGTAAGTATAGTAGTTAAGATAACCTGTTGGCAGCACCAATGTATGTGGTGTGATTATTTTAAAATTCATTCAACAAATATATATTGAGCACCAATGATTCTTCTAGGTATGCAGATGACATCACCCTTATGGCAGAAAGTGAAGAACTAAAGAGCCTCTTGATGAAAGTGAAAGAGGAGAGTTGAAAAAGCTGGCTTAAAACTCAACATTCAAAAAACAAAGATCATGGCATCTAGTCCATAATTTCGTGGCAAATAGATGGAGAAAAAAATGGACACAGTGAGAGACTTTATTTTCCTGGGCTCCAAAATCACTGCAGATGGAGACTGCAGCCATGAAATTAAAAGGCACTTGCTCCTTGGAAGAAAAGCTATGACAAACCTAGGCAGAATATTAAAAAACAGAGACATTACTTTGCCAACAAAAGTCCGTCTAGTCAAAGCTATGGTTTATCCTGTAGTCATGTATGGATGTGAGAGTTGGACCATAAAGAAAGCTGAGTACTGAAGAACTGATGCTTTTGAACTGTGGTTTGGAGAAGACTCTTGAGAGTCCCTTGGATTACAAGGAGATTCAACCAGTCAATTCTAAAAGAAATCAGTCCTGAATATTCTTTGGAAGGACTGATGCTGAAGCTGAAGCTCCAATACTTTGGCCACCTGATGTGAAGAACTGATTCATTAGAAAAGACCCTGAGGCTGGGAGGGATTGGGGGCAAGAGGAGAAGGGGATGACAGAGGATGAGATGGCTGAGTGGCATCATTGACTCGATGGACATGAGTTTGAGCAAGCTCTGGGAGTTGGTGATGGACAGGGAGGCCTGTTGTGCTGCAGTCCATGGGGTTGCAAAGAGTCGGACACAACTGAGCAACTGAACTGAACTGAATGATTCTACTATTTGCAATGTTCTGTGTTAGGAGAGATGATCAAGATAGAGCCTCACAGTACAGAAAGGGAATAGAGGGTTTTATCTACACCAAATCTATTTCCCTTTTTATATCTGAGTAAAGAATCTGATTTTGTTCAGATATAAAGATCTTCAGGAGAGATAAACAGTTTTGGGATAGATTCTCAATATTCTAAATCAGCTGGGTAAGTCAACTCATTCCATTGTCATCTAATTAGGTAACTGGTTCAGGATGACATGCAACCCAATTCTGGCAAATGATATAGGAAGTTAACTCCACTATGTAGTTTACAGAAAACTTTTCTTGTTGGAGAAAGATCAGTCCTTTCCCTTTTGCTGCATGGTGCCATGTATGCATGTGATACCAACTCTGGCAGTCTTCTTGTAACCATGTTATGAGATAGACTAGAGACCAATCAACATGCTAAGGTTGACAGAGCAGAAAGATCAAAGAAACTGAGTTTAATGACAAAATCAGTGAGCTGCAATAATAAACTCCAGAACCACCTGACAAACAAACTGTAAGATGATTAATTTTTCACATCATTTCAAACCATTTGAATCAAAATTTTCTGTTACTTATGGCCCAAAGTGTCTTAAAGAAAAGGGAAATAATGAAGTAAATGAAAGTATGCATGCTTCCCAGGTGGCTCAGTGGTAAAGAATCCACCTGCCAATGCAGGAGACACAGAAGACTCAGGTTCGATCCTTGGATTGAAAGATTCCCTGGAGTAGGAAATAGCAACTTGATCTAGTATTCTTGCCTGGAAAATTCCATGGACATAGGAGTCTAGTGAGCTACACAGTCTGTAGAATCGCACAGAGTCAGACACGACTGAGGAGGATGAGCACGCGTTCACGTAGATATACACCCAATCTTCTTTCCTACGCTAGCTGGCAGTGGACGGGGCCTTCTTACTGACTTCCCATGTATGGAATATAATCCAAAGTGTATGCGCTCTTTCTAGATCTGGCACCTAAAAGTATCTTCAACCTGATGCTCTGATTCTCTCTCTTTCTTTTTCTGGGTCCAATACCATCAGCATGGTGATACGCTTCTATTACCTGTCATTAATCCAGATCTTTTTTCTGATCTTCATTAAAAACCAACAAAAGTCAAACAATATAATGCTGTTTTTCAAGGTCTTAACCCAAATCTCCAGCATAAACTATGCCATAAACTATGGCAGAGAGGGGCTAATATTATTATAAGGGACCCAGATGACTATCTAAGGAAGCAATGATGTAATTGTGTGCAGTTATAATGAAAAATGGGAGAAGGCAATGGCACCCCACTCCAGTACTCTTGCCTGGAAAATCCCATGGATGGAGGAGCCTGGTGGGCTGCAGTCCATGGGGTTGCTAGGAGTTGGACACAACTGAATGACTTCACTTTCAGTTTTCACTTTCATGCATTGGAGAAGGAAATGGCAACCCACTCCAGTGTTCTTGCCTGGAGAATCCCTGGGACGGGGGAGCCTGGTGGGCTGCCATCTATGGGGTCGCACAGAGTCGGACACGACTGACCTGACTTAGCAGCAGCAGCAGCATAATGAAAAATTGCAAGAGACTGGATTAGAAAGTTTAGTTCCCAAACGTCATATGTCTGAGTTCCAATAATTGAGGTCAGTACATATATACAAAATGTTCCTTTTTACAACTCTTAACTTATTTAACAAAATAGAAGAATATCAAGGAAAAATAATTTAAACTAGGAATAAATTGAAGGTGGAGCTCTGTGCCTGTTTTTGCACTGATCTATGGTAGACCTTTGTATCAGGCTTTTCTCATGGCTTAGGTGGTAAAGAATCTGCCTGCAATGTGGGAGACCCAGGTTCAACCCCTGGGTTGGGAAGATCCCCTGGAGAAGGGACTGGCAACCCACTCCAGTATTCATGCCAGGAAAATTCCATGGACAGAGGAGCCTAGTGGGCTACAGTCCAGGGGGTTGCATCAGATTCTATTTTCATGTATATTTAATAGTAATAAGACAAATTATATTAGAAAATAACTTAAAATTTATATTATGATTTTTAAATAAATCTTTTTATTAAAGGAACTACTTATAACCTTTATCATATAAAACAGACAAAAAACAATTGTTCTTATCTTTTACCTTAACTAGGAAACTGTGCTAATGAATTTTACAGATTATTATGTAAAATGTACACCTTTTCACAAATAACTGTCGCTTTTCTCCAGGTTGGCCGGAGTGGAGAAGAACTATCATTAGTTTGGTGAATTGCTTATTATAGGGATTTTATCTGGTGTGTACTTTTCTGAGAATGACAGGGTGAAAGATGATTATAACAGATCAATATTAAATGACAAGATATATCTTTCTCTTACAAAAAAGTGAAGCAACAATTTATTATTTATTACACTGTAAAGGTAAAATGGTGAATTAGTGGCAATAAAATGATTATAGAAGGTAAAGGATTGAGGCTTTAAAACCTCCTATTGATTCTATATCATGCGTGCTCTATTACACCACAATAACTCCCTAAAGTGTAGCTGTTCACTCTCACTTTAGGGAGTGATCCAGACCTTGAAAGAGACAGAGCACGTACCTCCTCTGTGTATAATTTGTATGCCTTTATCAATATTTAAGTCTGACAGAATGGAAGTGTTTTTTATTTACTTGATGGCCAGCCTTGCCTCTTTGCCTTGTGCTTACCTTATATTTGGAACAGGTCATGGGCAAAACTGTAAAATGGACAGAATCTGCTGTCAGCTCTCTCCTTCTACTCTGTCCCTGTCACACAGCCCATAGGTTTTTTTCCTACCCGCTGGATGCTAATGAGAGTTAGCCTGTGAGTTTCTTTAGGCAAGCACCATTCTAATCTATCCTTAGTAGTTCACCAGTATCTAACATCTTAACATCTGTCATATAAATGGACAAATGAGGACTTCCCTGGTGGTCCAGTGCTTAAGAATCCCCCTGCCAATGTAGGGGACATGGATTCAGTCCCTGGTTGGGGAAGATTTTACATGCCTTGAGGCAACTAAACCAATGTTCCAGCATGCCCTACTGAAGACCAAATGCCCTAGAGCCCATACTCCGCAACAAGAGAAACCATCACAAGAAGCCCACGCACAGCAAATAGAGAGTAACCCCACTCATCACAACTAGAGAAAGCCCGCTTACAGCAACGAAGACCCAGCACAGCCAAAAATAAAATATTTAAATATGAACAAATGATAAGTTAATTCCTCATAAGCATTATGTTCTGAATATATATATATATTATCGGAGAAAGCAATGGCACCCCACTCCAGTACTCTTGCCTGGAAAATCCCATGGGCGGAGGAGCCTGGTAGGCTGCAGTCCATGGGGTCGTGAAGAGTCGGACATGACTGAGAGACTTCACTTTGACTTTTCACTTTCATGCATCGGAGAAGGAAATGGCAACAATGCCAGTGTTCTTGCCTGGAGAATTCCAGGGACAGAGGAGCCTGGTGGGCTGCCGTCTATGGGGCCGCACAGAGTCGGACACGACTGAAGCGACTTAGCAGTAGCAGCAGCAGCAGATATATGTATATATGAGAAGAGTACTTCTGAGAGGGAACATTATTTAACCAAAAGGAGTGGTTGCTAATGAGAGAATTTCAGGCATTGGTGAGAGACAAATTTAGAAAAGGGGTAGGGTGAGTTTGAATGAACTCCGGGAGATGGTGATGGACAGGGAGGCCTGGCGTGCTGCGATTCATGGAGTCACAAAGAGTCGGACAAGACTGAGTGACTGAACTGAACTAAACTGAAGGGGAACATGTGACTTCAGATCACATGATGCAAAATTTCCACATTATTCTGCTTTATTTAGAGTAGTCCCTGATTTGAGAAATTGCCCCAAAATTCTAGATAAGAAAAGTTTAAGGTAGATTGTTAAGAAAATGACTGGCCAGTTTTCAAATCATCTCAATTTTATGCGTCCTACATTAGAGCTCATACAGTCCTTTGATACCATGGGCCACCCTGGAAAGTCCTCGTGGTCCCAGAGACTCAGTGCCTTAGTTTACTGCGGTGTTCTCCCAGCTGTTTCAGCAGACACTGCATCAGGGGCCAATCACCTGATGCTGCTCTCCTTGCCAGCATTGTTTGGCTTCAAGACCGATTGACCACTCAAGCAGCTCTCTTCTGCCCCCTTCTGTCACAAGTCTGCATGTACCCAGCTGGGCCTGGGGCAACTTTGTCTTATTCATTCCTTCAGTAGCAAGTTACCGAGAATTTGTCAAGTGCCAAGTACTGTCCTTGATAGTACTTGATACATATGATATATTTGATAAATAAACATTATATACTTGATAGTACTTGATAAATATGATATTATTTATCAGCAAATAAAACAGAAAAATATTGTTGTTCTTGGAGAGTCTGCCAATGGGCATTTCATCTCAGGTTATCCCCACACTTTGAAGAGAACACTTTCAGAGTTTTGTAGGATATGACTTAAAAAAACAATTTATACAGATTTTTATTCAAAATGGCTCTCTCGCAGCTCATTCAGCCAGACTTATTAATACTATTAGGAATATGAAAGACTGCAGTATTGCTTTTCCACTTATGATACGTGTCTAGCATACTGATGCTCCAATTTTTTTTAATCAAATATTTGAATTAGTTTTCTTTGATAAAGAAATGTTTATCTTAGCTAAGCTTCCCTAGAACAGATTATAACACAGGAATTAAGGTGTATGTGATTTACTGAAGGAGTACTCTTCAGCGAAAAAAAAAAAAAAAAACCTTTGAGGGAGTGAGAAGCACTGTAGGGGAGGGGAAGGAGTTAACCAGGAGATCAAGGTCTAATCTAGCTTTGAGTCATCTGGGTGGAGGCTTGGAATGAAAATGGTACCTTAATGATTTCCCACTCCCCAGACTAGGTAGCTATGTTAGCAGAGACCAATTCTGCAGAGAAGAGGCAGCTGTCAATTGGTGGTCAATATTCACAGAAGCTGCAAGATAGGTCCACCAGCTGGCAGAGGGGATCTGCCTAGGGTACTGACAGTACCTTTGAGAGTGCACTGAATTCCCTGTATGTGAAACTATTGCTGGCCTTAAAGAAATTTCTCTGGTTTCCTGACTTAAAAAATGTTTTTTGGTCAGTATCTCCTGAGTTTCAGGCATTGGTATGATTAGTACGTTGATGAGTATGACATGATAGCTATCATGGGTTACTATAAGGACTAGGAGGGGAAGCAGACAGGGGAACAGAAGTGTTAAGGAATGTGACATGACACCTGGGGAGTCATATAGGGTGTTGGGAGACAGCACGGGAGCAGTACTCATGCTGGACAGTGGCTGTGGAAAGAGTCAGGAGAAGCTTCCTGTGTGATGTGTCATCAGAGCGTCTAGTCAGGGCCCTTCACAAAGTCCTGTCCTTGCTGTGTACTTCCTGTGGCTGCCACAAGAGATCAACACATACTGAACAATTGAGATTAATCTCACAGCTCTGGAGACCAGACGTTTGAAATCGAGATTGGGATGTGCTCCCTCTCAAGGCTCAGAGGGAGAATCCTCCCTTGCCTCTTCTAGCTCCTGGTGACTCTGGACATTCCTTGGCTTTGGGCTGTATCACTCCCATCAGAGTATCAGTGATATTCCACATGGCCTTTTCTGCATGTGTGTGTCTTCTCTTCTGTTTCTTACAAGGACAGTTGTCAGTGGATTGAGGACCCACTCTGATAAAAACCCACACTGGGTTTCCCAGGTGGCTCAGTGGTAAACAAGCTGCCTGCCAATGCAGGAGACACCAGAGACTTGGGTTCGATCCCTGAGTCGGGGAGATCCCCTGGAGAAGGGCATTGCAACCTGCTCCAGTATTCTTGCCTGGAAAATCCCTTGGACATAGGAGCCTGGAAGGTTATGGTCCATGGGGTCGCACAGAGTTGAACATGACTGAAGGAACTTAGCATTCACACACTGATAAAATAGGACAATTTAATCTCAAGATTTTAAATTTAATTATATCTTTAAAGACCCAAATAAGTTCAGAGTCACAGGTTCCTGGAGTTAAGATGTAAATATCTTTTTGGGGATATCCCATTCAATCCAGTGTCTCACTATCAGCTAGCGATGGCTGTTTATTTCTTATTCAAAACGGAAAGGGTCTGAGCTTAAATTTCTATAATTGCTATATGATGGGGGAGGGGCCTCTTAAGTATGAACTCCAAATGCTACCCTACCAATCTACAGCCACCTTTTAGGGTGCAAACTGTGATTGAGAGCTTTTAAACTTTCCCAATCCAAAGCTTATTGTTAGCTCCCTTTCCATGAGAAATTGGGGATATTCATCCTATGTCACCCTTTCAATGGAGGAGACTTGCAGTAACTCCAAATCAATTTCCCTTTTCAGGAAGGCTGCCGGCAGTGATGGTAAGTAGTCAAGATGGTTTCTGTGAAAGCCCGTTTATTCACAATTCAATATCTGAGGAGTTAACTTTCTGATCAGTGGCAGGTGGAAGCAACTGTTTGGGGGAGACCTATTTGGGAGGTATACGATTACAGGGCTTGGTAAACAACTGAGCATATTAGTGAGAAACAGGGAGGGTCCAGAAAAGCTTCCAAGACCTGAGTGAGCAGGGTAAGTCATTGAGTTCAGTGCTGAATATGCTGAATATGAAGAAGCAGGAGCTCACCCAAGTGGGAAAAAATCATTAAACTGATGTCTGATGGAACTCTTTTTTAAAAGTTATCAGATATTGGTTTTTTATTGTTGTTGCTTTGTTTTCTAAGGAAAGATAAATTGAGAATGTTTTCAAGTGTATCATGAGGAGTCTGAGCTGCATCTTTAAAGTTTAAACTCAGCATTCTACATACAAATGTCCCCTAAATATGATGCTCATTCTCAGTCGCTCAGTCGTGTCGGACTCTGCGATCCCATGGACTGTAGCCTGCCAGGCTCCTCTGTCCACGGGATTCTCAAGGCAAGAATATTGGAGTGGGTTGCCTTTTATTTTTTTCTCCAAGGTATTCTCCCAACGCAGGGATCAAATCTGCAAATCCTGCGTCTCCTGCACTGCAGGTGGATTCTTTACCACCAAGCCACCTGCTGCTGCTTCTGCTGCGGCTAAGTCACTTCAGTCATGTCCGACTCTGTGCGACCCCAGAGATGGCAGCCCACCAGGCTCCCCCGTCCCTGGGATTCTCCAGGCAAGAACACTGGAGTGGGTTGCCATTTCCTTCTCCAATGCATGAAAGTGAAAAGTGAAAGTGAAGTCGCTCAGTCGTGTCTGACTGCTAGCCACCCCATGGACTGCAGCCTACCAGGCTCCTGTCTGCATGGGATTTTCCAGGCAAGAGTACTGCAGTGGG
>NW_011494962.1:8817463-8825833 GCF_000754665.1 Bison bison bison | reverse complement strand
CTCAGTCGTGTCCGACTCCTAGCCACCCCATGGACTGCAGCCTACCAGGCTCCTCCATCCATGGGATTTGCCAGGCAAGAGTACTGGAGTGGGTTGCCATTGCCTTCTCCAATCAAGCCACCTGGGATGCCCCAAATACGATGCTAGGCAGAAGCTTTTTTTTTTTTTTTTAACTCCAAGATATATTTTAAATATATGTAATGTACTTTGATGTTTAGAACATTTTGCCTGATTCTTAATTCTTAAGTTTTAAAATGAGATGGGTATTTTAAAATTTCCCTCCATGTTGTCTTGTTCTTTTCATATTTTCATAAATTAAGCATTCAGAAACAAGCAGTCCATTTATAACTTATATCTTTTTCTAGTTCCTCTATCTTACTCTCTTCTTAAATCAGTGAGAAGGGAAATGGGCTTTGTTACTCTTTTTTCTCTTTTTCGTAAGGGTGAGTTCTATACTGAGAAAGTCTTTCCTCCCACCTTCTTTGAAAAGTGACAGTATTGTATTTATTGTGAACCTGCAAGTGTGGCATTGATTGACAGCTCTGTCTGTATTCACTGTTTCCTATCAAATGACTCCACTTTCGCACCCTTAGCAGATGAAGAACTTACTAAGATGGTTCTAGTACTAGTATTATAACAATCGATGTAAGTCCTCAATATTTTATTCTAATTTTTCTAAATGATCTTTTTATTTGCTCTTCTACTTTATATATTTTATATTATGTTTTGGTTCAAATATTTAAATCAAGACTATTATGTAGTCATGTTACTTTTGAATATGTCTTCATTTTAGAAAACATGTTTTAAAAAAGTGAAAAGTGAAAAAAAGTCAAGTTTTAAGGGAAATAAATGTTGAGGATAATGGAGTTCTAGCTTTAATACGACAGTGAAATACCAACAAATATATCCACTTAACTTCCCTTATCATCAAAGTAGCTGTTGGAAAAATGTAAGAGAATAAGACTTAATTCAGAGTCTGATGAAGAGAGTCTACTTAGTGGAAGGCCTGCTGTTGGCCAATGTATCTGATGCCTAATTATACTGACATACTAGAGGAAAATGATCTGGCTTTTCTATTAGACACTTGAAATGGAAATCTGCATCTAATCAAACATTAGGGCTTGACAATTCCTTGTATTTCTATTTTTATATGAAATCCTTGAGTCATTTTCATGGGAAGAGTGATGTCAACAAGAACAATGTTTTTTGAAGTAGAAAAACATGATATTCAAAAATTATATTGACTTTCTTTTTTCCCATTAATTAAAGTTCTTCACTAGCAATTGAAGCCAATAAATGATGCTTGTCATACATATGTGAGGACAAAAGATAGATTCAATTCCATCCTTAGGTTACTGACACTTGTAATTGCTAAATTTTTTGTGCAAATTTAGTAATAACAGTAGGGAGAACAGCATCGAAAGAACACGTTGTTTAGTAGGATCAGGAGCAGGCAGTGATGGGAGAAATCCTGATATATCTTAAATAAATCTAACTTCTTCACTAATAATATTCAAAGTTAATGTTTTTGGAAAACTTTAGTGCTCCAGGAATTATAAGCTTAAGACAGTATATATTGGCCTCGATCCCACTGTTTGTAACTAATATTGTTACAGAAGTTACTTTTCAAGCTTACATTCTTCCAAAACATACAGGATCTTATAACTAGATTTTAAACTGAAATATTCAACAAGTGGATGTGACCACATGTAGACCTTGCGATTTAAAGCTATTGGAAAAGGATCACCTAGATTTCAAATTCCAGTTGGATTTAAAGAGCAGCAACAGTACAAAAGGAAGATTTTGAAGACAATGACAGTTAAATTATACTCATAAGTAAAAATAACCCTGATAAAGACTTACATTTGGCTGAATTTTAAGTGGAAGTTTGAATCAGGTTTATAAGGAAAAGCTGCCCCACAAAAAGAAGTTGACAATAAAAAAAAGGCATCCTGCCCTACTTTGGTTAATCTTACCAGTAAAGACGATGGGCAATCTGGACACTTTGTAGTGAGCGGTGTAACAGAAGTTGCACTAGAGGACTCTCAAGGTTCCATTCAAACTTGACAGCCTGAAATAAGAGATCAATTACTTTACTTTTTTTTTTCCTCAGTAACAAAATTATAGCAGAATACAGAGGTACTTAAGAGGCTTGAGAAAGGGAAAACAGCATAAAAGTTTTGACAAAATACTTATATTTAATAGCTTTATCGTTTGGTGTGTAACTAATAGAGCATATACACATCACACAATTTTCTTTTTTGGCTTTTAGTATCACAGAATAAATAAGAGCTGGTGGTTGGTGGAGTTCAACCACGCCTAGGGAGAGAATCCTGGCACACAGAAAGTAATATCATGAACAGTGTCTTGGATATTTAAAAAATGGCATTATTAAACAATAGATGATTCTCTTCTTTTGGTTTGAAAAAGTGAAAGTCATTCAGTTGTGTCCGACTTTTTGTGACCCCATGGATCCATGGAATTCTATAGGCCAGAATACTGGAGTGGGTAGCCTGGATCGAACCCATGTCTCCCACATTGTGGGCAGATACTTTACTAGTTGAGCCTCTAGGGAAGCCCAAGAATGCTGCAGTGGGTAGCCTACCCCTTCTCCAGGGGGTCTTCCTGACCCAGGAATTGAACCGGAGTATCCTGTATTGCACACAGATTCTTTACCAACTGAGCTATCAGGGAAGCCCCACAAAATCAAAGCCTTAACTGAAATCACCTATTGAGTATTAACCTACAGAATTTGAAGCTTTACTTTAAAGTGTCAAAGCTGCCTTTTGGTGGACACATAATCCACCCATCCTCCAATCTCCCATTCCTTCATCTGCAATGTGAACAACTTTCTAATGTTTTCTAGGATATCCAACCTGAGGGAAAAACACAGACAGCAACAGCAACCTTTGAGACCTAATTTAGACTTCCACACCCACTCTACAGGGACTTCACCATCAGCACTCGGTGTCTGGGCCCTCATCATCATCATCATCATCATCATCTCATGAACCACAATAAGCTGTGAAAATGAATGTCAGGCTTTCTTCCTATCTTTCTAAAAGTACTTATTCCTGCTTGAGAAACAAAGATTCTATGGCGTGTTGCTCCATAAGCCATTTAAGTCACATACACACACAGAGTTAACACCACAGTCCAGAGAGCAGAAAAAATGGGAACAACATTCATTCAACACACACCTAAAGAAACACCTCAGTATGCTAATTATCCTCCAGGATGGGAATGTTTAGGAATTCTTGAAGTGTGAGAATGTCAAAGATGATCTCAGCAAATTTGCATAAACTCGTGATGCTGTCTGAATATATAAGGATCATAATGTGTGCTGTCTTAAACTGCAGTTATGACCTTCTTTAAGTAACATGCTAATATTGGATTGACTAGACCATGGGCTGTGTTCATGCCCTTATCGTGAACATATCCTATGAGTACATTAGCAGGAGAGAGATACCTCAGAGTCTACTTCCATGCTTGTCTTTTAGCTTTCTTTGAAGACTTCCTTGTGATTTCTTTCTGAACCCAGAAACTACTTACTGATCATGAATGGCCTCCCTTGCTTCCAAATTCACTGCATCATTCTGTCTACTGCTACAATTTCTCCTTACATCCTGCATCATCATCAGGAGACAATATTTTGGATGCATATTTCATTGGCTTCCTAGTTGTCTCAGTGGTTAAGAATCTGTGTACCAATGCAGGAGAGGTGGGTTCAATCCCTGGGTTGGGAAGATACCCTAGAGAAGGAAATGGCAACCCACTTCAGTATTCTTGCCTGGGAAATCTCACAGACAGAGGAGCCTGGCAGGATATAGTCCATGAGGTCGCAAAAGAGTTGGATTCAACTAAGGAAATGGAACAACAACAACATTGTTTTGAACTCTCTTCTTGAAACCTTCCTACAGCCTGTGGTTTGCAGTAACCTCTGGGTCTGTGGCTTATTAGAGCATTAGCTATGAACCATAAGCTTCCCTGGTGCCTCAGACAGTAAAGAATCTGCCTGCAATTCGGGAGACCAGGGTTTGATCCTTGGGTCACAAAGATTTCCTGGAGAAGGGAATGGCAATCTACTCCGGTATTCTTGTCTGTAGAATTCCATGGACAGAGGAGCCTGGCAGGCTACAGTCCACATGGTCACAAAGAGTTGGACACTATTGAGTGACTAACACTTTAAGAACCATACTTTCTGTTTTCATCATGGTCTTAAAGTAACTTCATATTGCTCTTTAACATAGCCTGCACAGTTCTAATAAAATAATGCATTAAAAATAACATGATTCCAGAAAATAATCAGCAGGGTAGGAATTTTTTTTTTATGTCTTGGAAAGTTAGGGTGCAGCAATGAAATTTTAAGGGCAAATCCCACAATTAATGTTTTGATAATTCTTCCCATTTGTTATTAATTTTCCAGTCACATTAAATATTTCTTTCCATCTCACATGATTTTATAATTATCATTTTTAATTAGGGAATATTTGCAACGTTACCTATCTTTACCTCTGTGTATTTGCAATGCTGGGTCCTGGGTGCGACTTATCTTATAAATGAATTTGCATTTACAGGCGTAAGTCTCTCAGCCACATTCCTAGTGTCAAGTGTTATTGACTCAGATTCTGGCTTTCAAAGATTTAATTTACATACACTATTGTAGAAATTTCCTTTTTTTGAGTTGGGTTAGATATAGCATGTTGCCCATACTCAAGAGGCATGAGATGAATAGTGTTTCTGCAAGTTGAATTAATTTTTATTCTCACTACACTACATACTCCTGCAAGGCTAGGGAAACCACAACTGTAAGGAGTGGTATTAGTAACTCTACAGTACACATGCTTCTAGATCAGTTCTCTCTTTAAGGCCTTCAGAGAAGTACATGTTCTGATTGTAAAGTAACATAGAATTCAATTCTATTATTAGAGGCTCCTCACTTTAGTCTCCGGAGAAGGCAATGGCACCCCACTCCAGTACTCTTGCCTGGAAAATCCCATGGACAGAGGAGCCTGGTGGGCTCTAGTCCACAGGGTCGCTAAGAGTCGCGCACGACTGAGCGACTTCACTTTGACTTTTCACTTTCATGCATTGGAGAAGGAAATGGCAACCCACTCCAGTGTTCTTGCCTGGAGAATCCCAGGGACGGGGGAGCCTGGTGGGCTGCCGTCTGTGGGGTCGCACAGAGTCGGACACGACTGAATTGACTTAGCAGCTTAGCAGCACTTTAGTCTCAGGGTCTCTGTCTTAAATTCAAAACCTGAGGCACCTGGCATTTAAAATAGCTTATAACAATGACCTGATCTTTCAGATAAGAAAACACCTGAGTCAAAAACAAAGCAAAAGAAAAACATACAGACCCCTACTTTAGACCTATTCAGCATTCAGTATCCAGTTAACTTAGAAAAAAATCATTGTTTATATTTTGGATATTCAATCATATACATGACTATTTGTGCAATTGTTTAAATGGTAACATAGTCAAACTAAATCAGACCATGATCAGATTTCTAGATAAGTTTATAGTATTTTCCAAAATTACTCCAATATCATGATATATGATGTCACAAAACTACTATCTGGCAGCAGAATTTGATTGTTAGAAACTACTGTTTTAAAATCTGTAATTAATATTAGAATATGGGAAAAGCAAGAAAAATATTATGAACAGATGTCTAGTAAATGACTACTTTCTACATAATGTTTATTTGGTTACTTTTTTATAGTTTTATATATACAGTTGGATACCAATTTTTCATCACAGTATTTTTTTTTCCCTGTTCTAATTAATAAGTGAAGGTGTTTTTTTAAAAAAATTTCCCTTTTGGTGTTTATATACCTTTTTTGTAACCATATCAATTTTGGGTAGAGAATTTCCATGGTACCCAAGTTGACAGCTATATTTTTAGCCCCTTGGCTAGCCAAACTGAAATTATCACTTTTAATGTAGGCTACTGTTGATTCACTGGGACCTGTTTTAGAGAATTATTGGTTAAAATCCTGGAATCCTTGGCAACTTTGCTGTCCTTACCTGAACTAGCTGTGGGAGATATTCCAGTAGTTCATCATTCAAGAGGTTGTCTAACTGCTGAACTGCCACGTTACGAATTTCTTGATCTGGAAAACTAAAACAAAGTAAATACACTTACTAAGCTGTTAATAGCTTACAATAATGCATGAGAAATATCAGGAAAACAGAGAATTAACTCCACCCCCAATGCATTAGATAAAATAATCTCACAATCATTTAAGATAATCATTAGCATCAAATAATCATTCTTTTTTTTTTCATATTCTGTGCTCTATGAACTGCAGTCGAAAGTTCTTTTGGCTAGATTTTGGAAACATGAGTTTAAGTCAGATTCCTGCCAACTTTTCTGCCTATAAAATGTGGATTATAGGATATCTAAGATTTTTTAAAAATACATGAAAATCCTTGCTTATTATTTAGCCATATATTTAAGTAAATAATTACTAGCTGGAGATCTGATGGCTTATATGATTAAAAATGGGATAAAATATATTTAAATGAGTCTTTGGGCAGAGAATAATAAAAAACAAGAAATCTAATGTATCTTACAATAAATAAACACAAATAATGTAATACAGCTAAATCATACTAGGCTGTTAAGTTCTTGAATGTAACTATGCCTTACTCATTTTGAACTTCATATGCCTGGTGTAAGATTTAGCACCAACTAAACACAATAAAAGCTTGCTACTAAACTAAATTTATGAAGGTAGTTCACATCTGAAACCCTACAGTCCCCCTCCATATTGGAGGGTTCTCATCTGTGGGTACATAGTGTGGACTGTATACTATGCCCTTTTATATAAGGGACTTGAGCTTCTAGATTTTGGTTTCTGCAGGGGTGTTGGAACTAATGATACTGATGGATGACTGTGCTCCTCAGAACAACTAACACTGCTCCATCAGTAGAATTGTGTGTGTGTGTGCGCACACGTGCTCAGTCATGTCCGACTCTTTTTTGACCCCATGGACTGTAACCCGCCAGGCTTCTCTCTCTACGGGATTCTCCAGGCAAGAATACTGGAGCAGGTTGCCATTCCCTTCCTCAGGGATCTTCCTGATCTGGGGATCAAACTGGAGTTTCTTGCATCTCCTACATTGCCAGAGCTCCCGGAAAGTGTTTAGATATAAATTTGACACACCTGCTTTGACATGATAAATAAATATAGCAAGGGTTTTGGTGAGAGAAACACCTTTATTTATTATTTTAAATAAACAAATCTTAAAAAATTAATATGCACAATTTAAAATTCAAAGGAACAGTTTAGAGCAATTCACTTAGAAACAACAACAAAAAAAAGAATAAATAAGACCCTCAAATCTTTTTGCATGGGAACTAAGTGAATGCTTTTCAGGTGAGAGCTCTAAAGACTGTGGGGGTCAGAAAACTTTGTCTCTAATGCCAAGTCTCTTTTCAGCATGTCCGGTTACTTAAGGGTGAAAGGAATACATGCAGCTATAGTATAAAGGACAAAAATAGCACTACTCAGTATCTTCCCAACTGTCTTTGACAGCAGTTTGAAATGTGGTGCTTAAACAGGTTACATATTTTCTCTTCATTCATTTAAATTGAGCATTTTAATTTTTTATTTTTTTAAATTTAATTTTATTTTTAAACTTTACATAATTGTATTAGTTTTGCCAAATATCAAAATGAATCTGCCACAGGTATACATGTGTTCCCCACCCTGAACCCTCCTCCCTCCTCCCTCCCCATACCATCCCTCTGGGTGGTCCCAGTGCACTAGCCTCAAGCATCCAGTATCATGCATTGAACCTGGACTGGTATCTCGTTTCATACATGACATTTTACATGTTTCAATGCCATTCTCCCAAATCTTCCCACCCTCTCCTTCTTCCACAGAGTCCATAAGACTGTTCTATACATCAGTGTCTCTTTTGCTGTCTCGTACACAGGGTTATTGTTACCATCTTTCTAAATTCCATATATATGCGTTAGTATACTGTATTGGTGTTTTTCCTTCTGGCTTACTTCACTCTGTATAATAGGCTCCAGTTTCATCCACCTCATTAGAACTGATTCACATGTATTCTTTTTAATGGCTGAGTAATACTCCATTGTGTATATGTACCACTGCTTTCTTATCCATTCATCTGCTGATGCACATCTAGGTTGCTTCCATGTCCTGGCTATTATAAACAGTGCTGCGATGAACATTGGGGTACACGTGTCTCTTTCCTTTCTGGTTTCCTCAGTGTGTATGCCCAGCAGTGGGATTGCTAGATCATAAGGCAGTTCTATTTCCAGTTTTTTAAGGAATCTCCACACTGTTCTCCATAGTGGCTGTACTAGTTTACATTCCCACCAACAGTGTAAG
>NW_011494962.1:8799453-8817363 GCF_000754665.1 Bison bison bison | reverse complement strand
GTAGACTTTTGGATCGCAGCCATTCTGACTGGCGTGAAATGGTACCTCATAGTGGTTTTGATTTGCATTTCTCTGATAATGAGTGATGTTGAGCATCTTTTCATGTGTTTGTTGGCCATCTGTATGTCTTCTTTGGAGAAATGTCTATTTAGTTCTTTGGCCCATTTTTTGATTGGGTCATTTATTTTTCTGGAGTTGAGCTGTAGGACTTGCTTGTATATTTTTGAGATTAGTTGTTTGTCAGTTGCTTCATTTGCTATTATTTTCTCCCATTCTGAAGGCTGTCTTTTCACCTTGCTAATAGTTTCCTTAGCTGTGCAGAAGCTTTTAAGGTTAACAAGTGGTGCTGGGAAATCTGGTCAACCACTTGTAAAAGAATGAAACTAGAACACTTTCTAACACCATACACAAAAATAAACTCAAAATGGATTAAAGATCTAAACGTAAGACCAGAAACTATAAAACTCCTAGAGGAGAACATAGGCAAAACACTCTCTGACATACATCACAGCAGGATCCTCTATGACCCACCTCCTGGAATATTGGAAATAAAAGCAAAAACAAACAAATGGGACCTAATTAATCTTAAATTGAGCATTTTAAATGCAACAAGAATTTCACTTCCAAGGTTGGTCATTCAAAACCCTTACTTCTGATCTACATATACTTTTCCAATAATTTTTTCTCTACGAATATTCTAGCAATAAGACCTACTGAGACTGTAGTCCAGGCACATCTCATGAAGTACCACTAAGGTCAGAAGATTTCAGCATAGCATCATGCACAGAAGGAAAGAAGAAAGGGTGTAATAAAAATTCAAAGCTGGAAGAAGGTCAGCTTGTTTTAGCACACTAAGACTTTATTTTCTCCTAACTAAATGTGATTGACTCTAATTTATTTCTCTCAATTACTAAACCATTTGTCTGAGGCTTGTAGACATCAAGGTCAGTTTGAGGACACTTTGAAGTCTTGGGGGAATAGTTACTTGGTACATTTTGTTGCCTAAGTGAAGACTTAGGTCAGATACTAGTCATCCTTGCTTTCCTGTGTGCCTATTTCATCTTACTGATGTGAATGACAGCAAAGGAGGAAAAACAGAAAACAAACATCACAACAAAAGAAAACTCCTTGGTAAACACTGTATCTCTAATCATGTGCTTATTTCCAAACACTAGAATGTAAAGTCCTTGAAAGCAGAAAAATTTTGCCTGTTTTGTTCACTTACCTGTCCCCATTATCTCTAGATTGGTGGACACTCTACATATTTCAGAAATGTCTAAATTTAATTAGTTATCTTTCCATCTAAAGCATCACTACTGCCAGACTTCTGTCTCACAGTCTGTGTTATCATCTTTCTCCAGTCATGTAGGTCTGAAATGTTAATGATTATGTTTTCTCCCTCTTTGCTAAAGATTCATCATTTAATTCCCCCTCTTTCTATCTGGTGAAATTCAATTCATCCTCGAAGACAAAGTTCAAGCATCAATTTACTGGTAAAGCTGTTTCAGCCACTTTCTAGAATTACCCCTTTTTCTATGGGATTCTAAACACAAGGTTGAGGGTAGACTCATTCATTTATATCCCTAGTCCAAGCATAACAGAATAAAAGTTTGCGGAATTTCTAGTAGTCTCTTATCTTTACATCTGATCAGTTGCCAAGTTCTGTTAATTTTTCTATCTCAATGGCTCTCGCACCAATGTTGTTATTTAGTCACCAAGTTGTGTCCGATTCTTTTGTGACACCATGGACTGTAGCCTGCCAGGTTCTTCTGTTTATGGGATTTCCCAGACAAGAATACTGGAGTGGGTTGCCATTTCCTCCTTCAGGGCATCTTCCCTATCCAGGGATCGAACCCGTGTGTTCTGCATCTCCTGCATTGGCAGGCGGATTCCTCTACCCCAGGCCACCAGGGAAGTACTCTGTTTTTGTTTTCAGTTTCTTCTGCAATTACCTATGCTAGGCTATACTTGGCTCACACTGGTATTAGCATTTTTCATAGTATTACCTTATAAAATTTCCTGAATTATTTTGTAAATTCATTTCCCATAAAACAGTAAATGGTTTTCTATTTTCAAAGAAATGTTCAGGCCTATACTATTTATTTACATATTAAAAGCTAGCCGAACACTCCAGATTTTTGTACTACTGTAATACTGGATAAACTGCCCTGGCTCATTGTATGCTGTTTTTACTTTGAACATGCTATGTTCATTCTCACCTTTGTAAGCACTGTAACCTCTGCTTAGAATACCCTCCCTTCTCTTCTTAGACTTCTAGTTCTCCTTTAAACTGTAGATCATATTCTCTTGAAGGCCACTATGCCAGTCTTTAGCAATCACTTTTCTCAACTCCCAGGGCATTGAGTGGTTTCCTCCACTGGGCAATTGGGTATGACAGTGTGTGAAAGCATTTATCATTTTATTAATATGTATCCTCATTCCTCAACTAGTGAATATACTGTAGCTAAGGATTGTTCTATCTTCTTTTTTGATTTCCAGAATTCAAGACCACTCTCCATATGTGTTGGGTGATTAATAAAAATGCACTGATCATGGGAACCCCCTGGCAGTCCAGTGGTTAGGACTCCATGCTTGCACTGCTGGGATGGCGGGGGAGGGAGGCATGGATTCAATCCCTAGTGGTCAGGGAGCTAATATCCCATGTGCCATGTGGCATGGCCAAAAAAATAAAATAAAAGCATTGGTCACAATAATAATGAGGAAAATCATACTATGCTTCTTGTGTTCTGATATACTTTATATATTGGTAGCAAGAGGTTCAATTCCACAAAAAGCACTCATACAAATCCCAGATTTTCCCCCCTTACAGTCAAAACAGTAAGACAAAAACAAATCCGATGGTGATGGAAGAGAAAGATTTTTTTTTCAGGCTGTTTAGGAACAGGAGAACAAAAAACTAGTGATATCTTTATAGAACAGTCCAAAAGGAATATTATGCATTTGTATTAATACACACAAATGTTGGAAGAATGTTTTTGCGTTTTTATAGAAAGGGATGTCTCTTTTTATTCATTACTGGTGCTTGAAGTTCAGGAAGAAATTGGAAGAGAAACTGCCAAGAAATGAACCACATGACATCCTGAGATGTGACTAAGGCCTAACGACATTAAAGCATATCCAAATATAACCTGAATCTGACTATATTAGGAAGAGTTGGCTACATTAAAAGAGATGCTGGCAGTGTTGGTGAAGTTCCTGGAAAATGGGGCTTTTTTATACATTGCTGGCAATATATAGCAACATGTATAAAAAGAATCTTTAAAATGTGCTTATTTTTGATCAAGCAATTCTACTTTGGGAATTTATTCTACAGAAATAATCAAAGATGTGTGTGAGGATATATGTATGCAAATAAAACTGGAAATAATGTAAGTATCTAAAAATAAGGAGTTAAGTTAAATGTGCTATGACTCTATGATAAAATACTGTCATTAAAATATTAAAATAATATTTAATAATATGAGAATATTATGAAACATTTGTGAATTTTTCCACATGCTTAACAAAAAAGATGGAAAGGAAGGATCAAAATATGAATACCAAATTTCTAGATGGAAATGTCATGGATGACTTTAGTTTTCTTTTTTAAAGCTTAATTTTTAAAGATTTTTAAACTTTCTATATAATAGTTTTATTGGTTACTAAAAAATAGTAATTTTAAAAGTAAGTCTCATTCAATTAATTATGAAAATACATTAATAATTGCAAATAATTGCACATTTTAAAATAAAATAAATTGAAAATAAATAAATGCAAATTTATTACTACCAGAACAAAGATCCAAATCATGTGTCCTTTTAAGAGTACACATTGTAGAGTGAAAAAACAAGCCTCATATTTTGTACTTGCTTTAGAATATTCTTTTAACTAATAGGCCCAAATAGGGATCTCTATCCCTGGAGAATTTGTGCTTAATATCTTTTCAGGGCCATGAACTCAGCCACAGATCAATCGACAAATATGTTCCACAAATCCTGGCCTTTCTTCCCTGTAATATTGTCTGAAACTATTTAAACATTCTTTGGGGATATAGCTATTGGCATTTCATGCTCAGTAACTCGCTCCTCAATGAGGTGAGGGCTACTCATATTAGTTCTCTGACTGTGGTGTGATATTTACATGCTGAAATGTCATATGTATCAGAAGAACTGCAATCTATTTTGAATTTTCCACAAGTCAGGCTATTGTAACTTCCAACGACCTGGTTTGCTTGAAAAATAAGTATAATTTTTGTTGATAATAAACTAGAGCCACTCTCTAGTGATCCTGCTAACCTTGGGATTGCTAATTTCTGTAGGCATGAACATAACACCTTGAATCTGGGGAATAAAGAAAAGTCTCAGTAGAAGGATTCATCAGGCTGATGTCAATTAGGTCCTCATTCATTTATATTTATCAGAAACTTCCTTATAATCTGGTGGCTCAGAGGGTAATGCATCTGCTTGCAATGTGGAAGACCCAGGTTTGATCCCTGGGTCGGGAAGGTCCTGGAGAAGGAAATGGCAACCCACTCCAGTGCCCTTGCTTGGAAAATCCCATGAATGGAGAAGCCTGGTAGGCTATAGGCCATGGGGTTGCAAAGAGTTGGACATGACTGAGCGACTTCACTTTCCTTATAATCAATCAGAAAATAGATAATTTAAAATGTAATAAATGGAGATTTATCTGTTTTAAGGTATTAGAAAGATATAGGATCAGTAAAATTCATTGCTTGTTGGGGAGGAGACCAGGTAAGTGAAACAAATTTTCATTTATTATGAAATTTTTAAAAATTAGAAATAAAAAGAGTCCATGTGAAATAATCACTTATTTAAGGTTATACATAATTTTTAAATGTCCATTAACTTTATACTATCTAATTTAGCTTCCCATGTATGTCTGAAGAGAAGAGCAAAAAAACCCCCAAAAACCCTACAATTATGGTCAAAAACAAAAACATTAAGACTGGCTTACTATTCAGTTTTATATGAGTTTCCTGAACAGTGATTCTATATATTCAGGGTTTAGTTGCTTCTGAACGGAGCTAACAATTGCATCTTTAGGATTTCTAAAAGGGCAAGATACCATACCTAAGATAAATATAAAACTCGCCACAGTAATTGTTAAAGGATTTTACCTAAAAATAGCTTGTTGTCCAATGAGGACATTTGGACACAAAGGAAAAAATACTCCTTGCAGACTGACTGTAAAAGTTGATAAAAGGAATCTAAGAAATATGGTAAAACACCTCAAAATGTGAAAACATTAAGTAAAATGAAAGCAAATTCAAGACAAACATTTTTCAAAGAAACTTCAGTGAGATATCAATTCTATATTTTGCCAATACTGTAGGGTAAACACAAAGTTGAAAGTCAAGCAGAAAATTAAGTTGGAATTGCAATCTTTACATGGGTAGGAAAGGAAGTGTATCAAGTATTCATGTAATTCTTTGGCTCAAGGGAGAAGCAGAAACTGACCAGTGGTTAAAGTCTGCTGTACAGTAGAAGTTCTTCAGTTTCTTTTGGAACATTTTAGATCCTTAAAAATTATAGGTGATTCCAAAGAGTTTTTGTTTATGTGGGTTATGCAGGCAGGTGTTCACGTTCAGTCATGTCTGACTCTTTGCAACTGCATGGACTGTAGCCTGCCAGGTTCTTCTATCCATTGAATGTCCCAGGCAAGAATACTGGAATGGGTTGCCCTTTCCTTCTCCAGGGGATTATCCCCACTCAGGGATCGAACCTGTATCTCCTGGGTTTTGGCAGGAAGATTCTTTACCAGGGAGTCACCTGGAAAGCCTCTATCTATTAACAATTATCAATTAAAAATACAACCAAGACATTTAAGATGTATTTATCAATTCATTTTAAGTGACAATAATTCATTACATGTTAACATAAACAATATGTTTCTAAAAGTATAGCTGCATTTTCACAAAGAAAATAGTGAGAAAAGTTATATCGTTTAATATTTTTGTCTCTAATGTCTGGCTTAACAGAAAACAGCTGAATTCTCCTATCTGTTTTGGCATTAACTCTGTTGTAATACTGCATATCATGCAGTCTCTGGAAAACCCCACTATACACTCATGAGTAAATGAGTATGACAAAAAGAACTGATGTCTGGAACTACTTTGGAAACAATTTTGACCTTGTGACATTGCTGTAAACATCTTGAGGACTGTAGACCTTCTATGACTGTAGACTGTAGACTTTGAAAACTTCGATGTACAATGTACTTTTGGTCAAAGAATCAGAACCTGTGCCCTGTTTCTAAGACAGCAGCACATCAACCTATGTCTCCCATGAGTGGAAAATTGGCTTCAAAGTCATCTGCCAACATCAGACTTGGGAATTGTCATTCCTTCTCAAACATGTATAATTCCTCTCATCTCAGAGGGCTATAGGAATATCACAACGGATTCAGACAAGCTTCAATAGGATCACTGGAATTATGAAGTGAAATTTCAACAGAAAAATACATCTTTCAACTTCTTCCCATTTGGCTTGTTACTTTGTCATTTCTACTTCTTTCTTACTTTCTTTTTCTCTTCTTTTTCTAGTTTGAAAAATGGTGTAGGGTCAATAGCTTACTTCAAAAACTTCTGAAGTGATGGGTGAAAGCCAAATGCAATGTAACAAATGTTGACCTTTAAAAAAAAGCAACTTGGGGTAAACTGAAAAGCAAAGAAATCTGAGATCAAATTTAAGTGTAACAGAAATGTCAGACTTCAGAAAACACAGTAAGAATTCATGCAGAATGCCATAAGGCTATTCAGCTTAAAAGCACCAATGTCAGGTTGGAATTAGAAAACCATCAGAAGTACAGAACTGTTTTTCCAACAGGTTTTGAATCTGATGACACACTCAGCATCAGCTTGGAAGGAAAATGTCAATATGAACATCTTCGCTATTTTTTTAACACTAAAAACAATCAGACATGACAGAAGAAATTTTTTTCTAGGAAAAGAGGTGAATAAAGCTTCTTTAAAATGATTGTCAACCTCTATCTACTGAATAATTAATGTTCTTTCAAAATTGTTCACATGATTATAGAATATTAGAATTCAACGAAACCTGGAGATTTATTCAACCTCCTGACTGTATAAATGAAGAAACTGAAACTCAAGAGAGTTTGGGCTATTTTCCTGAAGTCATTCACTGGTTGATACCAAAACTAGATTATAAACATCCAGAATACTAGCCCAATATTTCTATCAAGGCCTTCTAATCTTTTGACTAGCTATTATCTTCTATGCTTATATAATATGCACAAGACTTATTTGGGTGTATTTTAAATTTTATTCCATTCTAAATGGGTCAGTAGAAACATATAATAGTGAGTAGTGTAATTTACTTATCTGGATTGGGGCACTGGTTCAGTCATGAACCAAAAGGAATAAGAATGAGTCCTAGGCCCAAACAGACAAAGGAACTGTTCAGATATTTCTTGATGGATAGTTATGGACTTGCACAACGATACTGGGAAATGCCTATATAGTCATGCATGTGTACTTAGTCGCTCAGTTTTGTCTGACTCTCTGCGACTATTTGGACCATAGCCTGCCAGGCTCTTCTGTTAATGGGATTTTTCAGGCAAGAATACTGGAGTGGGTTGCCATTTTCTCCTCCAAGGGATATTCCCAACCCAGGGATCAAATCCATGTCTCCTGTGTCTCCTGCACTTTAGGTGGATTCTTTACCCACTGGGTAAGCCATATAGTCATGGTATTAATTAATTACTTAAGATATCTATGATATGTTTCTCTTTCTGAGAATGGACATATAGACACCATGGAGGGAAGAGGGGTGGGATGAATTGGGAGACTGACATATATACACTAGCATGTATAAAGTAAATAACTAATGAGAACCTACTGTATAGCACAGGGAATTATAACAAGCACTCTGTCACCACCTAAATGAGAAGGAAATCCAAAAAAGAGGGGACATATGTATTCATATAGCTGATTCACTTTGCTGTACAGCAGAAACTAACACAATATCATAAAGCAACTATACTCCAATAAAAAGGATTTAAAAGTTCTTAGAGTTTTATAATTCTAGTCAATAGGCATCTGACTGAAAAAAATAATAATGTGTACTTACAATTCCAAAGTATAACCAAAAAATACTCATTGATAATAAAGTTATTCATTATCGTGTGGGGAAAAAAAGAATAAGGGATTTTGAGTCTAAATATTAAGGGTTCTAAAAATAAATAAATATGAAAGGTTCCTTTTTTAAGACCTCTCCCTAAACAAATTTATTTGCACCCTTGACTTAATTCCCATCCTTCACTTGATGACTTCCATGTTGGGGTCTCCAGCTTAGATACCTTTCTTGAACACCTTTGGTCATCTCAAGCACACCTCAAAGCCAACATGCAAAGTCTAAACCGCATAGTTCTTGTTCTTCTATTGGTTATGTGTCTCCCAGTGCGCCCCATCTTAGGGAATGTTACTTTTATCCCCTTAGTTATGAAAGACAGAGACCTGGGAATCATCCTTGGTACTCTTCTTTTTCACTACTCCTTCCCATTCAGTCCTGTCATTTTTATGTCTAAATGTTCTGGTTTTCTTCATTTCATTGCATTACCACTCACCTTCTAGGGCTTCCCTGGTGGCTCAGCAGTAAAGAATCTGCCTGTGACATGGCTTTGATCCCTAGGTGGGGAAGATCCCCTGGAGAACAGAATGGTAACCCACTTCAGTATTCTTGCCTGGAGAACCCCATGGACACAGGACCTTGGCGGGCTACAATCTATGGTTTCATAAAGAGTCAGACACAACTGAACAATGAAACAACCACCACCAACACCACCTTCTAAGGCTGACTTGCCATTCTCTGATCCTTGGACTACTTCCATAACTTATCTCATCTTCTCTCATCTACTTAACGCTTCCTTCACCAAATCCATGGTTCTCTCAGAAACCAGAGTAATCTCTGAAAGATGCTGCTGCTGCTAAGTCGCTTCAGTCGTGTCCGACTCTGTGTGACCCCAGAGACGGCAGCCCACCAGGCTTCCCCATCCCTGGGATTCTCCAGGCAAGAACACTGGAGTGGGTTGCCATTTCCTTCTCCAATGCATGAAAGTGAAAAGTGAGAGGGAAGTCGCTCAGTCATGTTCGACTCTAGCAACCCCATGGACTGTAGCCCACCAGGCTCCTCTGTCCATGGGATTTTCCAGGCAAAAGTACTGGAGTGGGATGCCATTGCCTCCTCCATGAAAGATGCAAATCAATTCAAAATTTTCTGTCGCCAAGAACCATTTATGCCTTCATGTTGCTATCAGAATAAAGATGAAGTTGCTTAACATGACCCTGTTTAGAAGACCTTAACATGATCTAGTTCCATATGAAGGTATCTTTTCATCACACACTCCTCCCTTGGACTACAGGCACACTAGCTCTCTTCAGTACAGTTCAGTCACTCGGTCCTGTCCGACTCTTTGTGACCCCATGAACTGCGGGATGCCAGGCTTCCCTGTCCATCACCAACTCCCAGAGTTTATTCAAACTCATGTCCATTGAGTCGGTGATGCCATCCAACCATATCATCCTCTGTTGTCTCCTTCTCCTCCCACCTTCAATCTTTCTCAGCATCAGGGTCTTTTCCAATGAATCAGTTCTTCACATCAGGTGTCCAAAGTATTGGAGTTTCAGCTTAAACATCAGTCCTTCCGATGAATATCAGGACTGATTTCCTTTAGGACAGACTGGTTGGATCTCCTTGCTGTCCAAGGGACTCGAGCATCTTCTCCAACACCACAGTTTAAAAGCATCAGTTCTTTGGCACTCAGCTTTCCTTATAGTCCAACTCTCACATTCATACATGATAACTGGAAAAACCATAGCTTTCACTCAATGGACCTTTGTTGGCAAAGTAATGTCTCTGCTTTTTAATATACTGTCTAGCTTGGTCATAACTTTTCCTCAAAAGAGCAAGCATCTCTTAATTTCATGGCTGAAGTCACCATCTGCAGTGATTTTGGAGCCCCCCAAAAATAAAGTATCTCTTGTTTCCACTGTTTCCCCATCTATTTGCCATGAAGTGGTGGAACCGGATTTTCTGAATGTCGAGTTTTAAGACAACTTTTCATTCTCCTCTTTCATTTCAAGAGATTCTTTAGCTTTGCTTCATTTTCTGCCATAAGAGTAGTGTCATCTGCATATCTGAGGTTATTGATATTTCTCCCAGTAATTTTGATTCCAGCTTGTGCTTCATCCAGTCTGGCATTTCTTGCGATGTACTCGGCATATAAGTTAAATAAGCAGGGTGACAATATACAGCCTTAAAGTACACCGTTCCCTATTTGGAACCAGTCTGTTGTTCCGTGTCTTACTCTTACTGTTGCTTCCTGACCTGCATACAGATTTCTCAAGAGGCAGATCAGGTGGCCTGGAATTCCCATCTCTTTCAGAATTTTTTTCCACAGTTTATTGTGATCAACACAGTTCAAGGCTCTGGCATAGTCAATAAAGCAGAAACAGATGTTTTTCTGGAACTCTCTTGCTTTTTTGATGATCCAACGGATGTTGGCAATTTGATCTCTGGTTCCTCTGCCTTTTCTAAATCTAGCTTGTACACCTGGAAGTTCTTGGTTCACGTTCTGTGGAAGCCTGGCTTGGAGAATTTTGAGCGTTACTTTATTAGCGTGTGCTGCTGCTGCTGCTAACTCAGTTCAGTGGTGTCCGACTCTGTGTGACCCCATAGACAGCAGCCCACGAGGCTCCTCTGTCCCTGGGATTCTCCAGGCAAGAACACTGGAGTGGGTTGCCATTTCCTTCTCCAATGCATGCATGCTTAGTTGCTTTAGTTGTGTCTGACTCTGTGTGACCATATGGACAGCAGCCCACCAAGCTCCTCTGTCCACGGGATTCTCTAGGCAAGAATACTAGAGTGGGTTACATGTGAGATGAATGTAATTGTGCAGTAGTTTAAGCATTCTTTGGCCTTGCCTTTATTTGGGGTTGAAATTAAAACTGACCTTTTCCAGTCCTGTGGCCACTGCTGAGTTTTCCAAATTTGCTGGCATATGGAATGCAGCACTTTCAGAGCATCATCTTTTAGGACTTGAAATAACTCAACTGGGATTCCACCACCTCCATTAGCTTTGTTCATAGTGATGATTCCTAAGGCCCATTTGACTTCACAATCCAGGATTTCTGACTCTAGGTGAGTGATCATGCCATCATGATTATCTGGGTCATGAAGATCTTTTTCGTAGAGTTCTTCTGTGTATTCTTGCCATGTCTTCTTAATATATTCTGCTTCTGTTAGGTCCATACCATTTCTGTCCTTCATTGAGCCCATCTTTGCATGAAATGTTCCCTTGGTATCTCTAATTTTCTTGAAGAGACCTGTAGTCTTTCCCATTCTATTGTTTTCCTCTATTTCTTTGCATTGATTGCTGAGGAAGGCTTTCTTATCTCTCCTTGCTATTCTTTGGAACTCTGCATTCAAATGGGTATATCTTTCCTTTTCTCCTTTGCTTTTGGCTTCTCTTCTTTTCACAGCTATTTGTAAGGCCTCCTCAGACAACCATTTTGCCTTTTTACATTTCTTTTTTGGGGGGATGGTCTTGATCTCTGCCTTCTTCTTCAGGAACCCTATCAGATCTAACCCCTTGAATATATTTATCACTTCCACTGAATAATCATACGGGATTTCATTTAGGTCATACCTGAATGGTCTAGTGGATTTTCCTACTTTCTTCAATTTAAGTCTGAATTTGGCAATAAGGAGTTTATATTCTTTGCCACAGTCACCTCCCAGTCTTATTTTTGCTGACTGTATAGAGCTCCTCCAGCTTAGGCTGCAAAGAATATAATCGATCTGATTTTAGTATTGACCATTTGGTGATGTCCATGTGTAGAGTGTTCTCTTGTGTTTTTGGAAGGGGGTGTTTGCTATGACCAGTGCGTTCTTTTGGCAAAACTCTATTAGCCTTTGCCCTGCTTCATTCTGTAGTCTAAGACCAAATTTGCCTGTTACTCCAGGTATTTCTTGACTTCCTACTTTTGCATTCCAGTCCCCTATAATGAAAAGGACAACCCTTTGGGTGTTAGTTCTAAAAGGTCTTGTAGGTCTTCATAGAGCCATTCAACTTCAGCTTCTTCAGCATTTCTGTTTGGGGCATAGATGTGGGTTACTGTGATATTGAATGGTTTACCTTGGAAATGAATAGAGATCATTCTGTTGTTTTTGAGATTGCATCCAAGTACTGCATTTCAGACTGTTTTGTTGATTATGATGGCTACTCCATTTCTTCTAAGGAATTCTTGCTCACAGTAGGCTCTCTTCTCACTTCCTAAATGCAGTTTCTGCATTTCCTAGCTCCCGTCTTCCCATGGAACTCTTCTCTTATCTTCCCTTTCACCAGTTCATTTTCACTCATCTTAGATATGCAATCAAACATAAAACTTCCTCAGGGAAGACTTTTCCCACTCTGAAGAAAGATTTGGGTCCTTCATTTTATGTTATCATGGAACCATGTACTTCTCTCAGAGCTGTTATGACACCTGTTATTTTACATTTATAATTTGGTAAGGGCCTATTTCTCCCCACTTCCAGTGAACTACAACTCCATAAAGGCAGGACTATGTTTCTTTTTGCTTAACATGCTAGCTTCAGAGCCTAAAGAAGTGTCTAACATGAACAGGCCATCAGTAAGTATCTACTGAGTGAATGAATAAACAAACTGGATATCAATTTCTTTATTTATAAAGTGGAAATCCATAAAGTGGGGGAAACTGCACATGATGGTAACAATATTATAGAGACTGTTTTGTAGGTCAATCGTATAATATTTTGAAAGTGCTTAATAAGTAATCTATAAGTCACTATTCAATTTCCAAATATAAATTTGCTCTTTTACCATATACGTTTTGACAAGTGAATTTAAGCTTAGTGAATCTTACTAGAAACGAAATTGTTCCCATGACTTTATGATATTTACAATTTAGCATTGAAAAAAATCTGTAAACTCTAAACACTCTTAAAAACATAGATACCAGGAAGAAGATGATGTTGACAAGACTGACTGGTAGCATTTATTGAAAGTTCTCATAAGTACTTTATCCTGTAAGGTACAATGCATGATACTTATTACTCCCATTGGCAGGAGCTGGGAGGGGTTTCAGGATGGAGAACACATGTACACCCATGGCAGATTCATGTCAATGTATGGCAAAACCAATACAATATTGTAAAGTAAATAAATAAAACTAAAATAAAATTAAAAAAAAAAAAACTTGAACGAAGTGTTTCATTAATAAGTGACAGAGACAGAAATGTCTGATTTCAAAGCTTGTATTGTCAACTGTGAAATTTGGAAGCAACTCCATAAACTCTTCAAAAATGCACAAAGGTAAGATTCATGTCTTTGGTTTATACAATTCTAAGTTCTTCATTCTCAGTATATCACTTTGACTCTCTCTTCATGTGAGACACCATAGACTGCAAGACGCCAGGCCTCCCTGTCCTTCACCATTTCCCGGAGTTTGCCCAAGTTCATGTCCACTGGATCAGTGACGCCATCCAAACATCTCATCCTCCATTGCCCTCTTCTCCTTCTGCCTTCAATCTTTCCCAGCATTAGGGTCTTTTCCAAGGAGTTGGCTCTTTTCATCATGTTAAAGCATTGGAGCTTCAGCTTCAGCATCAGTCCTTCCAATGAGTATTCATGGTTTACTTCCTTTAGGATTGACTGGTTTTATTTCTTTACTGTCCAAGGTACTCTCAAGAGTCTTCTCCAGCACCACAGTTTTAAAGCATTAATTTTTCAGTGTTCTGCCTTCTTTATAGTCCAACTCTCACATCCACACATGACTACTGGAAAGGCCAAAGCTTTGACTATATGGACCTTTGTCAGCAAAATGATGTCTTTGCTTTTTAATACACTGTCTAGATTTGTCATAGCTTTCCTTTCAAGAAACAATCGTCTTCTGCTTTTATGGTTGCAGTCACCATCTGCAGTGATTTTAGAGCCCAAGAAGAGAAAATCTGTCACTGCTTCCACCTTTTCCCCTTCTATTTGCCATGAAGTGATGAGACTGGATGCCATGATCATAATTTTTTTTAATACTGAGTTTTAAGCCGGCCTTTTCACTCTCCTCTTTCACCTTCATCAAGAATCTTTTTAGTTAGTCTTTGCTTTCAGCCATTAGAGTGGTATCATCTGCATATCGTTGTTGATATTTCTCCCTGCAATCGATTCCTGCTTGTAACTCATCTAGTCCAGCATTTCGCATAATGTGCTCTGCATATAAGTTAAATAAACAGGGTAGCAATATACAGCCTTGTTGTACTCTTTTCTCCGTATCCATAGTTACCTATAATTCTATTCATATATTCCCTTCCCTCCCAACTGAGAGGAACAAGTTACTCTCTTTCCTTGATAACAGCTCTATTTTCATTTTTGGTCCAGTCTGTTGGGTGTTGGGGTCATCTCATTTTGTCTCTTCACCCATCCCTGTTTTCTGAGCTTCCTTCCCTTCGTGCATCTTTCATCTCAGTTTGTAAACATGCTTGGAGCTTTTTTATTTAAACAAACATAAGAAGTCCAAACATTAAAATCTTTCTCTTACCTCCTTCAACTTTAGTGATCTTCTCACCTTTACGATCAATCTTATTCCAAGAGGCACAAATTATTTTTCTCCATTTCCTCTTTGAGGCCTTGAAGATGGCATCCAACTTCAACACCCAAATTTGCTCTTTCATCCAAAACTCTTGTCTTGGTTAATGATGTAATTATCTATCATTTACCTAATCAGAAAGTTCAAAGTCTTCCTTATTTCCTCTCTTGTTCACTTTCCTCTGAAATGTTTCTCCAGTCTGCTCTGTAAATTTCTACTGATGCTTAGAGCAGGCCCAGACCACTTTTCAAGTAGACTATTTCTATACCTACATCTAATATCCTTGCTGTTATTCTTTTTTACAGTCCACACTTTACATTAATGCACAGAATTATCCTTGTACAAAATAAATCAGACTGCCTGAGTCCCATTTTTAAGATTCCATAGGCTGCCATAAAGTTAGTTATGAATAATTGCCTGACTTATAGAGCTCCAAATGATCTAAACTGAACCAGCCTTTTCAACTTTGTCTCCTAGTACCATTCCTTTATAATATTATAGTAAATCTCTCATTATTCTCTGAACTTCCATAACTTTGACCATCTAGTCTTTCTTTCTGGAATTCCATTTCCTCTCTTCTCCACTCAGGAAATGCCTATGAATGTTTCAAGTCAGAATTCAATTCCTTTCCAAACCTTTTCTTACATTCTCTGAGAGAATCTGCCTCTCTCTTTCTTGGGGGCATACAGCACTCAACACTATGATTATAGTCTGGAGAACATTGTATGGTGATCTTCAGTTTGAGTCTTTCCCTCTGAAGTGTATGTTCTTTAAACACAGTTGCTGTGTCCTATTCTGCTTCTTTGATTCATTGTGTGCCAGTTTCCATATATACATATTTTTGCTCAAAAAATAAATGGAAAGAATACATCATCATCTATTAGTTGATTGTTTAGTCAAATGTGGAAGTTATAGCTGTCTACCTTTTCCATATTCTCTTTGGCCTGCTTACAATGGTAGTTAAGAATGACTTTAGTACATTAATCTCTACAATAAAGAATACAGCGGTTTGATGCAAACATTTTTGTGGGACATTTTTCCAGGGAAACTGATTTTCAAAGCTAAGGCACTGCCTATTAAGTATTGCTCTTGTTTCTGCAAGACAATAATTTCACTTCATGTAGGATAGGAAGTTCTAGTACCTTGTCAAATTTTTATTTAAGCTTCTGATGTAATCCTCTGATGCTAATTCAGAGTTGCTATTTTTAAATGAATGCTTTCTTTGAACTGCCTTCTAATTCCTTGGGTAATTTCTGCTTATTATTAGTAGTTGAATAGTTGTGTCTGTGCACCAGGGTTCAAGAAAATAGCAACCATCTGCCAAGAACTACAGACCTTAGCCCTTGGTCTCTGGTATTCTGACAGCACCGCCTTCTCTAATGGAAGTATCAGTACCCGCTGAACACACTGTTAATGCTCAGCTGTGGAAATATTAACACCCTATGGCCCACAAGAGCTAAATCAAATATCAACATGTTTCTTGCTAAAAAGAAGCCAGCAGGAGGTGGTGAATCTTCAAACAGGATTAAGTAATCAGCAATATTAAAAATTATCTGAGCTAGAAATGGAGCACGTCAGTTCTCAGGAGGTTAAGCCACTGGAAAAAAATAGATTATTCAATGGAGACAAAATATAGACCTCTGAAGAACTCACTCTGACAACTTACTTGTTAGCACATACTGTTTGTTCTCAGAGAAGTCAGCTTTTGAATTTAGAGAAGTTGAAAGGTTCATTTCTCGAAACAGCCTGTCCTCAAGTTTTTTAACAGTTCTGTTAAACTGAGAGTGGGAGTCGGAGGATGAGTACAGTGGAAACACTCCAACCTTTTCAGTGACCTTTATTGATGCATGATAAGGAACTGTTCAATGTGCAAATAAATCAAGTTTATACTAAGTTCCTTGATTGATGCTTTCTAAACCCCACTCTATTCTGAAACCAGTCCTCATAACATCTAAAACTCTGATTATTCAGAAAAAAAGAAATTACACAGTGAAGTGGAAACATCCAAGGGAAAGTACTGCTGTTTACTATAATCAAACTACTGTAGGATAGTTTTATTTACATATTTAGTACATAAACAAACAGCATGTATTTACGTAGGAATGGTGTGAATTATAGGGTGAGGATGGCAAGCTCCAAATCTCTGGATTTAACTCTAGCTCCTTAACTTACAAGTGCCATTTGGGCAATTTAACCCTTGTAAGCCTCAGTTCCCTCAAAGGTAAAACTGGGATAATAATAGTATTTGTTTTATAGGGTTATTGTAGATAATAAAGTGAGGCAGTACTAAGGGAGCACTAAATGAAAATCTAAACTTTATACTTAAAACATTAAGAGAATCAAATAGATGTTCAACATCTCTTCAGGTAGAGAAGCTTAGTTATCAGCAATCAAAGAATATAGAAGTCCATCTAGTGAATCCTCTTTATCTATAAGCAAGAAAACTAAGCAGGCTTCATGCTGACAAAGATTTTTGTAAAAAGTATTCCATGAACTTTACAAGAAAATATTAGTTAATACATTTAAACGTCTTTAAAATAGACCAAAGTACATCTTAATGGAACAATAAGCTATCCAAAAAAAAAAAAAAAAAGCCATAGTTAATGCTTTAGAAACTTAAAAAAGTTATCCCATAAAAAAACTAGGCTTTAGTGATATAGAGTCATATTAATAGTTTTGCCTTTACAATCATTCTTTAAGTATTTTTAGCAGTTTTATGGAGATGTAACAAATACCATACAATTCACTCAGTGTACAATTTAATGGCTTTTAGCTTCCTCCTAGAGTTACTGAATCATAACCACAGAAGAAACCTCATAACAACTAGCTCTCACTCTCTACATTGCCCCAAACTCCTCTGGCCCTAGGTGATCACTGATCTACTTTCCGTCTCCATCCATTTGCCTATCTCTGGGCATCATAAAACATGTGGTCTTTTGTGACTAGCTTTGTTTGCTTAACGTGTTTTCAAGGTTCATTCATGTTGTAACATACATTAATATTCACTTATTATTATTGAATACTCTAACATTGCATGGACATACCACATTTTATCTATCTATTCATTATTTGATGGTCATTTGAGTTGTTTTTACTTTTTGGCTATTGTAAATAATGCTGGTCTGAACATCCATGGAGAAATTTTTGAGGGAACCTATTTTTCATTTTTAAAAATTTTTTTATTTTTTAACTTTACAATATTGTATTGGTTTTGCCATATATCAACATGAATCTGCCACAGGTATACACGTGTTCCCCATCCTGAACCTTGC
>NW_011494962.1:8792965-8799353 GCF_000754665.1 Bison bison bison | reverse complement strand
TCCCAATGCACCAGCCCCAAGCATCCAGTATCGTGCATCAAACCTGGACTGGCGACTCGTTTCATATATGATATTATACATGTTTCAATGCCATTCTCCCAAATCATCCCATCCTCTCCCTCTCCCACAGAGTCCAAAAGACTGTTCTCTGCATCAGTGTCTCTTTTGCTGTCTCGTATACAGGGTTATTGTTATCATCTTTCTAAATTCCATATATATGCATTAGTATACTGTATTGGTGTTTTTCTTTCTGGCTTACTTCACTCTGTATAATAGGCTCCAGTTTCATCCACCTCATTAGAACTGATTCAAATGTATTCTTCTTAATGGCTGAGTAACACTCCAATAAATGCTGGAGAGGGTGTGGAGAAAAGGGAACCCTCTTACACTGTTGGTGGGAATGCAAACTAGTACAACCACTGTGGAGAACAGTGTGGAGATTCCTTAAAAAAGTGGAAATAGAACTGCCTATTTTTCATTTATCTTGAGTATTTACCTAAGAGTGGAATTGTTGGGTCATATGTTAACTTGATGTTTAGTATTTAAGAAACTGACTAACTGGTTTCCAAACTGGCTGCCCCGTTTTACATTCCCATGGGCAGTATATGAGATTTCCAATTTCTTCACATCCTTGCCAAAGGTAATTGTCTTTCTGATTATAGCCATCCTAGTTGGTGTCAAGTGATATCTCAATGTGGTTTTCATTTATATTTCCCTAGTGATTAATGATGCTGAGCATCTTTCCACATGCTTATTGGATATTTCTATATTTTCTTTGAGGAAATGTTAGACCCTCTGACCATTTTTTTTAAAATTAGGTTATTTATTTTCTGGTTATTGAGTTATGAGTATATATTCTGAATTAAATTCCTTTATTAAGATACAGGATTTGCTAATATCTTCTCTTATTCTGTGAATTGTTACCTTCACACTTTTTTTTAACCTTTATATTTTGAAACAATTTTCTGTGAGCTAATCAGTTCAGGAATGACAAAACAACAACTGCTACTTTTCTAAGTCTTACTTGAGCTAAAAAACAATTAGAATTAAAAAAACTTTTTTTAGATGTTGGCTACTCTTATCTAAATCAGAAAAAGAGGTTAAGAGTAAGGTGAAAATGGGAACTCATTTCTTCCAGAAATTTCTTGAAATATAAGTATGAACTGTAAGTAATTCCAATGAAAGAAAGTGAAGTCGCTCAGTTGTGTCTAACTCTTTGGGACCCCATGGACTGTAGCCTACCAGGCTCCTCTGTCCATAGGATCTTCCAGGCAAGAGTACTGGAGTGGGTTGCCATTTCCTTCTCCAGAGTATCTTCCCGACCCAGGGATCAAACCCAGGTCTCCCACATTGTAAGCAAGACGCTTTACCATCTAAGCCACCAGGGAAGTCAATTCCAATGAAACCAATTGTTAATTGATTTTCTTATGTAATTATTTCATTAATTAATTCAACTGTATAAGGCAATGTAAGAAACAAAGATAATTGATGATTCCTTCAAATAATATAGTTTAAATATTATTTTAAAATAAGGTATAAATAGTGATCATGAATTTTTGAGAGTGATTGATTCAATATTGAGTAATTACTATGTCTCAGGTATTATTAAGCTTGTGCGAAACAGAAACACTATGATGAACTATCTGGGTTTAACTAGCTCTCATTCTAATGTGGGTAAATCACATGTTTCACATGTTGTGTGTAAAACATTGCAGTATAATGTAATTCATAAAGAAACAAAGCACTGCAGTAGGGAAATGTGGGCAGTGTTACTTAGTGAGGTGAAATAAGGTCCATGTAGAAGAAGCCTTATAAAAAGGGGGAAAGCTGCAAGCTCAACTAAAAGACAAACTCTATCTATGTATCTATCTATGTTCTATCATTTATCAAGGAAGGTTGGTATATGGGTGCACAGTCATCGATGAAAGACATCAGAAAACAGAAATATTCAATGTACAAGGCACAAAAAACAGAATTTTAAGATAATTTGTAAATTTTGAACTTGGAAGATTGAGAGGAAGCTTCTAGTAACTCCTACGAATAATAGGAAAAAATTTCTTTCTCCTCCTTTCACATCCTAGAAGTTTTATAAAAGCCATGAATTTTAAAATAAACCAAAATAAATTGTTTGAAAAGCCCTTTGTGTCACTTTCTTTCCCCCCTTTCTCCTTCATCAGGATCTTGAGAGAGAATTCAGAACAGAACTGAGTGTCACAATTCTTCTCTGACTCTAGAGATTGCAGACTTTCTTCATGGCATCAGTGCTGATGCCATGAAGACAGACTTAAAATATCTCTTCTTGGCTTTGAATGTGAAGCAGAAGCCAAGTAAGAGCTGCTTCCCCAAGCCAGAACCAGACATCACACTTGTTCCCACATGCTTCCTCTTAACAAGACGATGACATCATTATCCACCGGATTCTCAACCACCATGCATTTTATTCTAGGGAAGATACAGAGAGTACACAAGGGATAGGTTTTTTTTTTTTTCATTTTGTTATCATTATCATTGTCTTACTAACTGGACACCTACTATAAACAGGGTATTTTTCCCGGCTTTGAATATTTCAATAGTAAAAGATACTGTTTCAATTTTTAAGAACTCTTTTGTTTTGAGAGAGGGACAAGTAGAGAAGTTTATTTTTCCCTATTCAATATTTTTTGGTTGTTATTTCTCTAAGAGCAACTAGACTCCCCATTTAAGAAACTCTGGCCATTAATTTTATTTCAAGTTTAGTTTAGAAGACACAATTATAGTTTAGATTTGTTTCAAATTTATATTCACAGCTTACATTTATCTAAATTTAATATCCACAGCTACTGAAATTGGAAATAAACAGAATTGGTATTGAATAGAGACTTACAGTTTTTCTCTTCAAAATTTTCACGTTAGTAATATCATGCCTGTCACGCAATTCTTACCTTGAAGTCAAAAGTCCAAGTGCCTCCAAAGGGTGAGAGAATTTCCATCTTCTTAAAATGGTATGCATTTCTGAAACAGTTCTTTCATCCCATCCAGGGGCACTTCCCAAGACCAAAGGAAGGGAGCAGTTTTCATTGTTGCAGTAGAAGCGATAAAACCATAAGTATCTTCTCTTTTCCTCAGAGAGGCTGCAAAACCAGATTGGAAGTGATAATTTACTGGAGTTCGTGACACTAACATGTTTGTTATGAACAGTCAGTGCAAAATATTAGGTCTAGTTCTTTGATTTTTAGTTTCTTTTGGAAAATAAGTCCTTTATCTTCTTGGGACAGTTTGATAGGTTATTTTATCAGATTATTTCCCACTAACTTTAATCTTTTATAGAAAAATTAAATAAAATGTATTTCAGTTTAGATAATTCACGTGTTTTTCCTTGCTCTTATCTTTGCCACTTTTTAAAAAATGTCATTCTGGTTAGCAAAGTTTCTGTCTCCTTTAAGGCAGACCAAGTTTATCAATTCTGCCACATGCACTACTTAGAACAAAGATTCTCAACCATTTACTTTCTTACTGTATTTGGAAATTAACTTAGACCCAAGTGGGCCTGTGGAGAAATGGCACATTTTAAAGATGATATTCCTTCATTTCGAAGCAAGTTTCATCAGAGGTCAGAAAACTTTTTGCTCTAAACTTCAGAAACAAAGATCTCATTTCATCCCTGGATTCTGGCTTTAAATTCTTAGAGTTTGCTGGAAGTTTGGAGTTAAAATGCCAGTGAATAGGACTTTCTCACATGCACAAGTGTGCCCCTCAGAAGATCTAGATCTGGGACAAGGGCCATTGATTCACTGACAGTTTACCATGTTTTGCCTACACTCCAAGAAAGGCATTCAAGACCACAGTTGAACTGAAGGACAGCATTTCTCACACGACAATGACAGCTTTTCAACACTGTCTCCTCCAAACTGACACTCTGTCGCTCAGCTTTCATTAACTAAAACTCCCAAGAAGGGATAGCAAGAATTATTAACAGATTTTAAATATCATTATATCTCTATAATATCTTCTGAAATCCTCTCCCTCTGCAAAATGAAAGAAACGAATTACAGAGGATGGTTTTGAGGTACATTTGGGCTCTTTTTCTCTTTTGTCACTACCTTCTTCACCAGAAACCCCCCAGAAGAAAAATATTCCATAATAAAATTATTACTATGCTACTAAAACTAATTATTTTGTTTTAACTGAATTCATTTTTCAATATTGAATAATGCCTTTTTCTCTTTTATTGAAGCATAATTTACATAAAAGAGAATGCATGGATTCAGTTAATTAAATTTTGACAAATGCACATATCAAGCATAATAAAATCCGCACTCTTTTCAAGATATAAAAGTTTCTTATGCTACCAGAGGCAAGCAATAGTACGACTTCTTTCACTTTAGACAGATAATATCTACTTTCAAACTTCATATAAACAGAATCATGAATATTTTTTATTTATAGCTTCTTTCACTAAGTATATTTTTTTGAAATTATCCATACTGTTGAGTATATCAGTAGATTATTTCTTTCAGTTAATGAGTATTACTCCTTTATATGAACATACCACAATTTGCTTATCCTTTCTCCTATCTGATGGATACTGGGAGTGTTTCCTGTTTTGGAATGTTATGAATAAAGCTTTTGTGAACATTTGTGTGCGTGTATTTGTACAGGTGTATTTGCATTTCTCCTACGAAGTACCATGGAGGGAAATGACTTGGTTGTATGTCATGTGTTTACCTTTTGAAGAAACTGCTTTCTGAAGCAGTTGTTGCATTTTACATTATCAGGTGTAGGGTATGACAGAACCAATTGTATAGCATTCTTGCCATTCTTTAATTTTGCCCATTAAAAAATATTATCCATGTCACTGCAGTTTAATTAAAAGCATACTGATCATTTGAAAAAAAATTACACTTTCTAACAGATTATAATTGTATTTTCATCACTAATTTTGGAACAACTAGAACTGTCATCTTAACAATAATGGTTATTCTAATCAATGGCGGGATATGTCCTTCCATTTACTGAGGTTTTCTTTAAGTTCTCTTAGCAAAGTTTTGCATTTTTAAGTATATGTGTGTTAGTCACTCAGTCATGTCTCATTCTTTGCAACCCCATGGACTCTAGCCCTTCAGGCTCCTCTGTTCATGGAATTCTCCAGGCAAGAATACTGAAGTGGGTTGTATTCCCTTCTGCAGGGGATAGAGATGTTGATATTGTATATCAACAGTGATCGAATTTAGAAAAATGAAATTTATTTTCCCTTTTTTACTGGAATATAGTTGCATTTTGTACGTTAATCGCAAATGCTATGATCTTATATAATTACCCGTCTGAAAATAGAGCCAGTTTTATTTCTTTATGACTTTTACACATTTAAAACTTTTTTTTTTCCTGCGATAGTACACTGGTTAGGACTGACAGTACAACACTGAAGAGGAATATTTAGGCAAGCATCTTTGTTCCCAACCTTAGGGGGAAAACATTTATTCGTGCATCCTTTAATATAATGCTAACTCTAGCTTTTCCTATAGATCCAGATTCAACTCCGGAGTTGAAGGTTGAGGAAGTTCCACTCTATTTCCAGTTTTGAGAGTTTTTATCATGAATTGGTGCTGAATCTTGTCGATTTTTTTCCCCCAAATATATCAAGATGGTATGATTTTCCTTATATATCTTTTTCCGTTCTTTTAATTTTAATCTAGCTGAATTCTTGTATTTAAAATATGCACCTGTAAACAACATAAAGTTGGATATTACTTTTGCAATGTAGGCTAACAATTTCTTCCTTTTAATTGGGGTTTTTATTTATATTTAATGGAATATTGATGTGATTCAGTTTAAATCAACCATGTTGCTATTAATTATTTTTGTCCAAATTATTTCTTTTGTTTCTTCTTTCTTTTGGATTTAAAAAAAACTTAATTTCTGTTATCTTTTTTCTTTTAAATGTACTCTTAAAATCTGGGGGTTATGGTTTCTTTCAAGATTATAATATTCTTCTTCAGCACATCATGGGCGTGTATGAGTGCTCAGCTGCTAAGTGGTGTCCAGCTCTTTGTGACCCTGTAGACTGTCAGTCAGTCAGTTCAGTTGCTCAGTCATGTCCGACTCTTGGCGACCCCATGAATCATAGCACACCAGGCCTCCCTATCCATCACCGACTCCAGGAGTTCACTCAAACTCATGTCCATTGAGTCGGAGATGCCATCCAGCCATTTCATCCTCTGTTGTTCCCTTCTCCTCCTGCCCCCAATCCCTCCCAGCATCAGGGTCTTTTCCAATGAGTCAACTCTCTGCATCAGGTGGCCAAAGTATTGGAGTTTCAGCTTCAGCATCAGTCCTTCCAATGAACACCCAGGACTGATCTCATTTAGGATGGACTGGTTGGATCTCCTTGCAGTCCAAGGAACTCTCAAGA
>NW_011494962.1:8784451-8792865 GCF_000754665.1 Bison bison bison | reverse complement strand
CTTGGTGCTCAGCTTTCTTCCCAGTCCAACTCTCACATCCATACATGACCATTGGAAAAACCATAGCCTTGACTAGACGGACCTTTATTGGCAAAGTAATATCTCTACTTTTCAATATACTATCTAGGTTGGTCATAACTTTCCTTCCAAGGAATAAGTGTCTTTTAATTTCATGGCTGCAATCACCATCTGCAGTGATTTTGGACTACAGTCTTTTCATTTATTCTATCTTTGGGATTTCCCAAGCCAGAATACTGGAGTGCATTGCCATTTGCTCCTCCAAGGGATACTCCTGACCCAGGGATCAAACCCGTCTCCTGCATTGGCAGGCAGATTCTTTACCACTGAGCCAGCCAACCACAGTTATTACACTGCTTTATGCATAAGAGCCTTAGCATACTATGCTTTTATTTTTCTATTTCTCATTCTTATTTTTTTATTTTTTCTCATTTTATTTTTATTTATTATATGCCCAGTTGTACATTATGATTATTTTTAGTTAAACATTTTTAAAAATAATTTAATAAACATGAAAAATGTATATCTTTACTATCTAGTTATTTCCCTTCATGGTACTTTTCATTTACTCCTGTAGATTTGAATGTCCATCTTTTTTCAGCCTAAAGTATTTTCTTTAAAATTTCTTACAGTACAGATGAGCTTATAATTAACTAACTCAGCTGTGTTTAGTTGAAATGTTTTAATTTTGCCTTAATTTTTGAAATGCAATTTTACTGGTTATAGAACTTTTAAGTTGATAGAGTTTCTTTTCTCCTTTCAAAATGTAAGGTAACATAATGTCTTTTGGTTTTCATAGTTTCTAATGAGAAATATGAAGTTAATGAGAAATCTGTAGAATTATAGTTCATCCCATGAATGTGATTTGTTGACTTTCTCTGAAGCCTTAGAAAAATTTTATATTTATCTTTAGTTTTCAGAAATTTGACTATGGTGTGCTAAGGTGATGTGTGTGTGTGTGTGTGTATGTGTTTGGAATTTGCTAAGTTTCTTATATCTGTAGGTGATTTTTTAAAACTTAAACTTGTAAAATTTTGGCTATTTTCTCTTTAAGAATTTTTTTTCTTCACTCTCTCTTCTCTCCTGTGTGTCCAATACATACATATTACATTGCTTGATAATTGTCCTATAGGTCACAAAGCTGTATCACTATTTTCAGGTTTTTTTCTTTCTGTTATTCAACATGGATAATTTCTATTGCCCATTCTTTAAACTCACTGTTCTTTTTTTTTTTTTCATTATGCAATCTATTAAGCTTTTCCAGTGATTTTTTAAAATTTTAATACTGTGTTTTTCAGTTCTTAAATTTCCATTTTTCTACTTCATTTGTTCACCCATATGTATTTTTAAATTTAAACCCATAAATACCTTTATAACAGTTGTAAAATATTTGATGGAGGAGGAAATGGCAACCTACTCCATTGTACTTGCCTGGAGAATCCAATGGACAGAGAAGCCTGGCAAGCTATAGTCCATGGGGTTGCAAAGAGTTGGACACAACCGAAGCAACTTAGCACACATGCAAAATATCTGAAGCTGTTTCTATTAACTGCCTCCTTCAACCCTGGCCTATGGTTATGTATTCCTGACTCTTCCTATGTTTAGCAATTATTGGTTGTACACTAAACATTTAAAATCCTACATTGTTCAGAGTCTGCATTTTGCTGCATTTGAGTGCTGAATGTTTCCAATTTTTTTTTTTTAGGAGGCAGTTTAATTACTAGTAGATCAGCTTAATCCTCTTGGGGTCTGTTTTTATGATGTGTTAGACTAGGCCAAGCACAGTCCTAAATCTTGAGCTAGAGCACATTTACTACTAATATGCATCTTTCTGATTTCTTTATTGAGTGCTGAGGTGTTCTGTGATCTTTCTGCATCATTACTGGTCAGAAAATTTATGTCTCCCAGCATTGTACAACCTCTAGAATCTACATTTATTTCATATCTCCCTGTAGCAGTTCTTTTGCTATAAAATCCCCATGTGCTCATGAGTGGCTCAGAACTCAGCTGAATATATAAGGGGACACCACTACATATTTCTGAAGCTCCTATTCTGTGGATATTCCTTTCTCTACTATTATTCTCTGGAAATTCTAGCTGCCTCAAAATTATTAAACTCTGTGATCTCTGCCTCATTTATTTATTTTTTAATCTCAGGAGGTAAGACCTGCCTGCTCTTCTTTAATTATAACTTCCAGAGCAATGATACAGAAAATGTCTCTGGGTCCAAAGGCCTTTTTACTCATGGGTTCACCTCAAGCCTTCTCTGCTCAATTTCTGAGAGCAGTTGCTTTATATGTATTTCTCTTGTATCATATTTCTTTAATTCAGGAGGACTAGTTTAGTAATATAATAGGTAACCTTCATGGCTAGAGGTGGAGGCATAATTTCTTTCAAAACATTTGTTTTTTACCTTATGTTCTGAGATTTTCCTTACATTAGATACTTTTCTTTAGAGGTCATCAAGAAGGTATTCTTCTTATTTTTACAAATGTTAGAGTACATTTTCACCAAACTTCATTGAGTCTGAACTTCTCAACTGCTTACATTTAACCAGTTTGAAAGAAGACAAGTATGTCACCAACTAAATCATAAAATGTGGTGTTTGGAAATTGACTTTAATCTGTTTCTAACATAAGTTTTATCACATTGAAGACTGTTCTCCATCTGTTTTCACAGTCCTGAATGAAACTGTACTCTACTGAGCATTAATAATTGTATTTGAGTGAGTAAAACAGAAAAATGTTGCTTATTTTATGTATAAGTTATTCACTTAAATAGAAAACTGAAGTATAAAACCAGCTAGAATTCACTGGGGCTAATTTAAAAATACAAACCTTTAATATTTAAAGGCAGTTTCTGTGCTTATTTATTTGTTGGTTTTGACATTTTTTGTTTGAACATATTTAAAATTTCAAAGGATAGCAACTTTTTATATTTTAAAAAATCTCTCATACAAATATATCAGTCTCTGATATGTGACATACTTGTTAAATGTAAAGTTTTATATTTTTGAATAAGAACTATCAAAACATGTTTCATCTAATTAAGATGGCAATAGTCTAGAATAATGATGGGTCATCAAAATATGTGTCATAAGGACTATGAGAATCCTTTAGGTCATTTTTATACCAAACTCTATGCCAAGGAACTTTATCCTTTATAACATTTATTTTATACATATTATTTATCAGGCACAATGTGGAACACTGGAAATGTAGTAATAAACAAGATAGGTTCCTGGTTCTCTTGGTTCTCACAAACAATTAAAAAAAAAACACATCAGTGAACAATATGATACTAGACTGTGTTATGTGTGATAAAAAAGGTAATATGAGAGATTGTAAAGAAGGAAAAACCTCATTTGATAGGGTCATAAAAGAAGGTCTCTTTGAGAAGATCACAATTAAGTGAGGACCTATAGGTTGAGGGGCTTCCCTGGTGGCTCAGATGGTAAAGAATCTGCCTGCAATGCGGGAGATAGGGTTCGATCCCTGGGTCAGAAAGATCCCTTGGGGGAGGAAATGGCTACCTACTCCAGTGTTCTTGCCTGGAGAATCCCATGGACCTAGGAGCCTCGCGGGCTACAGTCCATGAGGTTGCGAAGAGTCAGACATGACTGAACAACTAGCATTTTAACACTTTCTAACACTAACTCACTACAAGATGAGATGATTCAGCCATGTGAAGAACTAAGGAGGAGTATTTCATGAAGAGGAAATCCCAAATAAGAAGACCCTGAGATGGGAGAAGGAATGGCACATGTGAAATATATGAAGTAAAGAGATGTCATTGGCTTGAAATGACTGAGGAAAAGAGTAGGATGTGTGGAAATTAGAGCTCAGGGTAGTAACAAGATTACCCCAAACTAGTTTTTCCAGTGGTCATGTATGGATGTGAGAGTTGTACTATAAAGAAAGCTGAGTGCCGAAGAATTGATGCTTTTGAACTGTTGTGTTGAAGAAGACTCTTGAGAGTCCCTTGGACTGCAAGGATATCCAAAGAGTCCATCCTAAAGGAGATCAGTCCTGGGTGTTCATTGGAAGGACTGATGTTGAAGCTGAAACTCCAATACTTTGGCCACCTGATACAAAGAGCTGACTCATTGACAAAGACCCTGATGCTGGGAAAGATTGAGGGCAGGAGGAGAAGGAGAGAACAGAGGATGAGATGGTTGGATGGCATCACCGACTCGATGGACATGGGTTTTGGTGGACTCCGGGAGTTGGTGATGGACAGGGAGGCCTGGCGTGCTGCGGTTCATGGGGTCGCAAAGAGTTGGACACGACTGAGTGACTGAAATGAACTGAACTGAAATGCCTAATCACGTTCAACACCTCAGTCTGGAAGGTCTCAAACTAATCCCTCCTCCAGAAAATGACTCTAACATCTGCCCAGTTCAGCAATTTCAAACCTTAGACTCTTCAGTATCTTGATTATTTGGTTTCTCATTTGGCTTCACCCCTATTTACTATTAATCATCAAGTCATGCCTTTTTAACTCCCAGATATGCTCCAAATCCAGCCGTTACTGTCAATGTCCACAATGTCCACTGCCATTGCCCTCGTTCTAGTGACCACAGCCTTCTGCCTAAAATATTACATCAGCTACTTTACTGTACTGCTCTCTTCCTCTTTTCAGTTTAGTTCAGTTGCTCAGTCATGTCTGACTCCTTGTGACCCCATGAACCACAGCACGCCAGGCCTCCCTGTCCATCACCAACTCCCAGAGTGCACTTAAACCCATGTCCATCGAGTCGGTGATGCCATCCAACCATCTCATCCTCTGTTCTCCCCTTCTCCTCCTGCCCTCAATCTTTCCCAGCATCAGGGTCTTTTCCAATGAGTCAGCTCTTCGTATCAGGTGACCAAAATATTGGAGTTTCAGCTTCAACATCAGTCCTTCCAGTGAACACTCAGGACTGATCTCCTTTAGAATGGACTGGTTGGATCTCCTTGCAGTACAAAGGACTCTCAAGAATCTTCTCCAACACAACAGTTCAAAAGCATCAATTCTTCTGTGGTCAGCTTTCTTTATAGTCCAACTCTCATATCCATACATGACTACTGGGAAAACCATGGCCTTGACTAGACGGACCTTTGTTGACAAAGTAATGTCTTCCTCTCCTACTTCCTCTCTAAACCATCCTTCAACTTATAGCCAAAAGGACCACTCAAAAAGATTATTCAGATCACATGACTACCCTGTTCAAAACCTTTAAATAATCTCTTATTCTTGGAATAAAATGTTTTATTATATTATATATCTCACACACATGAAGTGTTGCTTTCTTAGTTTTATGCTTTTCCATGTTGGTAATGAGAGCATCATAAACTGTGGCTTAGAGATTACCAAATATTAAGTACAAACAGTAAGTATACAGAATTAGTAATCTCTTATAATTCTTCCTGGGATATCTCTTTTCCAGAGAATTGGTGTTTGACAAAATTTAAGTACTTCTTTAGTTACCAATTTAGTGGTATAAAAAAATAAGCTATTTCTGTTTTTTTTAATATCATTATAATTAAATTTTACATCTTATGGTTTACCAAAACAGTTTTCTATCTAACTGAAGAACAATGGTTTATCACTGTTAAATGCTGATCTGTATCCTTCAGTCTCTGCTCTGTCATTCTGAACTGAATGTTTTCCAATCTTTTTATTTTTCCTTTGATCAAAGTTAAAGTTTCTAAGTGTTATAATAAAAAAAATCTTTAAAAAACCCCACAATTACTAACTTAGCTCCTAAGTATTAGTGGATCATCCAACAGATGTGATCGTAGGAAATGAGAGGATTTATGTGGGAAGGAAGGTTCACTCTTAACAGATATGAGTGCTTCTAGAATGACTGCTGGTATCATGAAATGCAGGCAAAATCCTCTCCCAAGAACTGGGTCACTTACAGTATGGGAGTCTGTTTCTGTGACAGTCTGGCAATATGTTTTAAACATTCTTTTGGTGGTTCTTCAAGATCACTTCCATTCTCTTCAGAATCAAGTTTCATATACTCCCACTCTGTAGCTGGAAAATCAATCTGAAATAACAAAAAGATGGTTTGCCATGTATCAAATGCCTGAAAAATGCATCATTAATTTAATGATCTCTATCTTAGATTTATAGAAAATAAAGCAAAGGGCAGGAAAATATCCTATGTTTCCTGTGATGTTTATTATTTAACAATAATTTTAGAAGAATCATTAGGGTTTGGACTTGGTGTTTAAATATACATGATATTTGGTAAATCCTCAATTATTTATATAAATGGTATATAAATTTGTAGTCTGTAACTTTATCTGCGAAAAAATAAGAAAATAATATTTATTAACTTTTCATAAAGTTAAATGCTACATTTTTATGTAATGCTGAAATAATACCTTTTCTGTATTTCATTATTAAATGTCTATAATTAAATGATGAAAATTATAGATTGGAATCACACTTCTTTCATGTAATCACTTGAGAAAATAAAAAGAGTAACTTTATGTTGGTCTCTACTACTTAACGGAGAAGGCAGTGGCACCCCACTCCAGTACTCTTGCCTGGAAAATCCCATGGATGGAGGAGCCTGGAAGGCTGCAGACCATGGGATCGCTGAGGGTTGGACATGACTGAACGACTTCACTTTTACTTTTCACTTTCATGCATTGGAGAAGGAAATGGCAACCCACTCCAGTGATCTTGCCTGGAGAATCCCAGGGACGGGGGAGCCTGGTGGGCTGCAATCTATGGGGTCGCAAAGAACTGGACACAACTGAAGTGACTTAGCAGCAGCTTCTACTTAAAATCTGTAAGTCTGTGAACCACTTTGTAGACATGACAGTGAACTCTTCTCTGGTAAAGATCTGTTTTGCAAGTATAAAACCAAACAATATTCTTGCTGTGGCTCTATAGTTCAGTTTTATAGACAAGGCTAGAATGCAGACCTTCTTTTTTCCTGGCTTAACATGCCTCCCACTAGACCACATTTAAGTGATACCCTGATTCTAGTAAATAACATTTGTCATTGTTGTTATTTAGTTGCTCAGGCGTGTCTGATTCTTTTGTGACCCCATGAACTATAGCCCACTAGGCTTCTCTGTTCATGGGACTTCCTGGGTAAGAATACTGGAGTAGGTTGCTGTTTTCTTCTGCAGGGGATATTCCTGACCAGGGATCAAATCCACATCTCTGGCACTGGCAGGCAGATTCTTTACCACTGAGCCACCAGGGAAGCCCAGTAAATAAAACGGTAGTTATAAAAAAGTACAGTTTCCAAGTATGTAAATGAGATAAATATTTTCAGCCCCATATTATGCTTGGGAGGTTTCCCTGGTGGCTCAAATGGTAAAATAATTTGCCTTCACTGTGGGAGACCCAAGTTTGATCCCTGGGTCAGAAGACCCCTTTGCCTGGAGAATTCCATGGACAGAGAAGCTTGGCAGAATACAGTCCATGGGGTCATAGAGTTGGACATGACTAAGTGACTTTCACTTTTCATAGTACTTAAGAGTATCACTTTTTTTTTTCACTTTCATATCAGAAAATCTAAATAATTTATTTTTCTCTGCTGATCTATGTTAGATTGTGATCTCAGAGAAAATGGAATAAAATTATAAGGTAGACTGTGAGTTACAGTTTGAAATACAGTTTAATCTACTTGGGTTCTTATTTGAAAAGTCTTAGGAATTTTATTCTTTAATCTTTAAAACTTGTTGCAATATTTGTTTTTGGTATAATTTTTGTTTTATCATTCATTATTTCAACACACCAAAGAAATATTATAGTAAATTTTGCCTCTTGACAGAAAGATTAATTTTGCCTTGAAAAGAAGTGCCTCCAGTATTAGTAGGTTACCCTTTACTCTTAATATATCCAGATATTTTAAACATAGAAAACAAAAATACTAGAAATAGTATTTAATGAGCTTATTCAACTTTATGTTGGTCCTAAGTAAAGGGCAGGGTAGATGAGGAAACTAAAGCCAGTTGATGAGAACTTAGAAGTATCCTTATACAAAATCCATAATAAATTCCATGATATATTTCAATTATGAAATTTTTTTCATTTCTGATACATGAATGAGGTCCTATACAAACTGCATATCTTCATATTTTATAAAGTTAAACAGTTACCGATTCTTCAGTTGCTGACAGAAAATATTAGGGCTTTCCCCAGTTGTCTCTTCTAATTTTTCACAAAAGATACTTTCCCAAAATATGTGTTAATGTACAACATTTTCCCAAGATTTCTTTTGAGTTCTATGCATTATGGAGGAGGAGAAAGGCAAACATTAACAATTAAAATAGGGTTGAATATATACAAAGCCCCCCAAGCTATGCTTCAAGTTAATAATGGCAAACATGTGACACTTCTGTGGTCATGACACACTAAACTTGGCCTTAGTCTTATTTATTTTT
>NW_011494962.1:8751292-8784351 GCF_000754665.1 Bison bison bison | reverse complement strand
ATTTTTTTTTCTTTTCTTTAATAGAGTGCTACAGGAGCTCTCTACTAATGTGTTCACTTAATGTGCCATGGCACCTACTATTCCATTCTTGCCTCAAAGAGTTAAGGATGGACTACTGACTTCAAGCAAAAAAAAAAAAAAAAAAATGAGGCTTTCTTCCAGGGTACAGGAAAATATTCAGATCCAATCATGCACACATAATTCACACTTCCTTATACACTGAATATTGAATTCTTGTGTTCCATTTATCTGCTCTGCTTTTACTCTCTCCTTCATCCTTCTCCATTTGCACTTGGCCACTACGGTTCCTACTATGGCTTCATGTTTTGGAATTCCTTGAAGGGGCTGCTGTGAATGTTCCTGGTGTTCATGTTCACAGAACTATGCCAATAAGATGTTCATGGACTTGCTCAGGCCCCCATGATTCTACCACCTTGTTCAAAGGAATGAACCTGGGCTGTAGGTGCAGTTTGGACATAAGGCATATGCATATTGGACCATAAGTTCTATGCAGTTCAAGGGAAGGAATGATGTCTACCAATTAGATGGCAATTGCTGTGAGTCTGTGGAAGGAGTTGTAAAAGAGGGGGTGAAGAAAAAGGAAGCTATGCTACACTCGGACAAAAATGTACTGTGTTCTAAGGGTCATGTACCAATAATACTACTGTTGCCTCACCCTAACATCACTGATAATGAAGGATAAATAGGTAATGAAATGTTAGGTAAAGTAAAATACCTTGTATGAATGAGTAGGTAAGAACTATGGTTTAAAAAAGTTCTCAAGAAAGAAATACAATGTTGTAAATGTGTTGACAAAAATCTTCTTGGTTATTATGTGAACACAGAGGTAGGACACTCAAACACTTCTTAGAGTGAAAAGAGGGAAGCGGGTAAGAGAGAAATTCATGGAAGAGGGTTCCATGGATCCTAAAAGGTGAATAACAATGACAGAAACTAAGCCAAGAGTGGGTAACAGACAGTTAAGGGAAGATGGTAGACACATTGCAGGCAGTGAACAGAATTCATAAATGTACAAAAGGTCAAAGCAGGACAGTGCATGTCAGAGACTACAACTTTTGAAGCTGCTGGAGCTTGACATCAGGGAGTGGCAAGGGAAACAATGGGAGGAGGCTGTGCTTCAGAACTTGCCTGTAATTCTCTAGGCAGTGCTGAGTTACTGAAGAGTTTAAGAAGGAGAGCGCTGGGTTCAGATTCATGTTTTAGAAGGATCATGCTTGTGGATTTTGGATTAGAGAATAACAACTAGGGCAGACACAGGGGGGACTTGTAAGGACAGGCTTGAGGAACATATGAGAGAAGAGTTGACAGGATCTATGGTGGACAGAATATGAGTACTGAGAGAGAGACAAGACAAGTGCAACAACTAGCTGTATGTGAATGCATGAACAGTCATAAATAATTCAGGGAGTGAAAGCAATTCTCAGAGGATAGTGAACTCAATTTGGGATGTGTTGTTTTGGAAGCTGTCTACAGAATACCTCTTGATGAGGGTGAAATAGGAGAGTGAAAAAGCTGCCTTGCAAGTCAACATTAAAAAAAAAAAAACTAATGGCACCTGGTCCTATCACCTCATGGAAAATATAAGGGGAAAAAGTGGAAGCAGTGACAGATTTTATTTTCTTGGGCTCCAAAATAACTGTGGACAGTGACTGCAGCCATGAAATTAAAAGATGCTTGTTCCTTGGAAGAAAAGCTATGACCAACCTAGACAGTGTATTAAAAAGCAGAGAAATCACTTTGCTGACGAAGGTCTATCTAGTTAAAGCTATCATTTTTCCAGGAGTCATGTATGGATATGAGAGGTGGACTATAAAGAAGGCTGAGTGCCAAAGAACTGATGCTTTTGAACTGTGATGCTGGAGAAGACTCTTGAGAGTCCCTTGGACTGCAAGGAGATCCAATCAGTCCATCCTAAAGGAAATCAGTCTTGAATATTCTTTGGAAGGACTGATGCTGAAGCTGAAATGCCAATACTTTGGCCATCTGATATGAAGAACTGACTCACTGGAAAAGATCCTGATGTTGGGAAAGATTGAAGGCAGGAAGACAAGGGGGTGGCAGAGAGTGAGATGGTTAAATGGCATCATTGACTCAATGGACATGAATCTGAACAAACTTTGGGAGATAGAGAAGGACAGAGAAGCCTGGAGTGCTGCAGTCCATGGGACCACAAAGAGTCAGACATAACTGAGTGACTAACACTTTCTTTTCCTGTGGTGTAAAAGAGTGTGAACTAAAGATTCACACTTAGGCATGAACCTGCAAGATACTGTAAATCAAACCTTAGGAACAAATGAGACTCAGCAATTCCATTGCTTGGTATACAGCCCAGATAAATGAAAACATAGGTTCACACACAAACTTGTACATGAATGTTCAGAGCAGCTATGTTCTTCATAGCCAAAAGGAAACAATCTAAATGCATATCAACTATGCATTTAGAGTGGTATATCTCTATACCACTCTAAATCACTCATGCATATGAGTGGTATATCTATACTGTGGGTGGGGCTTCCCTGATGGATCAGTAGGTAAAGAATCTGCCTGCAATGCAGGAGACACAGGAGATGTTGGTTCGATCCCTGAGTCAAGCAGCAACTTACTCCACTGTTCTTGCCTGGGAAATCCCATTGACAGAGAAGCCTGGTGGGTTATAGTTCAAAGGGTAGCAAAGAGTCAGAGGCGACTGAGTGACTAAGCACGTTTCTACATTGTAATACTATTCAACAATAAAAAAATAAGTGAATACTGATATATGATACAACTGGATGAATTTTGAAACATTATGCTAAAGGAAAGAATCCAGCCACAACAGAACACATACTATATGATTCCATTTACATGAAATGTACAGAGTAGGTGACTCTATAGAGACAGAAAGTATGTTAGTAGTTGCTTAGATTTGGGGACTGGAAAGCAATAGCTAAAAAGTATGAGATTTCTTCATAAAAATGAAAATGCTCTAAAGCTGGCGTTGGTTGAGATTAGTTGTACGTATCTGTGAAAATACTAGAAAACATTGAATTGTATACTTTAAATGGGAGGATTGTATGGTATGTGACATATGTCTCCATAAAGCTTTAGAGAAATTCTCTCAAGGAGAATATACATACTGAGAATAGCAACGGGCAGCAGACAGAACCTGTGGGAACTGTCAACAGAGGGGACAAGCAAAAGTAAAGGAGTGGGAGAAGAAAACAGAAAAAGGATAACCATAGGGAGTGTAAAGAGAAACCTAAGAGAGCAATATCAGCAAAGTCAGAGAAGAGTGTTCTGTAGTGGGGAAGTTGCTGTTGAGTCACTAAGTCCTGTTGGTCTTCTTTGTGACCCCATGGACTATAGCCAGCCAGGCTCCTCTGTCCATGGGGATTCTCCAGGCAGGAATACTGCAGTGGGTTGCCACTTCCTCCTCCAGACCCAGGGATGGAACCCACATCTCCTGCATCTCCTGCAGTGGCAGGCAAATTGTTCACCACTGAACTCCTTCAGAAAGCCGGTAATAGGGAAGAGATAGTGCCAAAAACTGCACAGAGAGGACTAGAATGAAGAGGTATGAAAACCAGTACTGGGTTTGGCAACTAGAAATTAGGAGGTTATCTGACAGCAGTGTGGTGAGGACAAATAAACCAGAATATAGTGTATTTAGAATGAATGGTGGAGGGAGACTTCTCCGTCAGTCCAGTGGTTAAGACCTCGCCTTCCAATCAGGGAGTGTGGGTTCAATCCCTGGTTGGGGAACAAAGATCCAACCTACTTTGTGGACAAAAGAACATAACATGAAACAAGCAATGTCGTAACAAATTCAATAAAGACTTTTAAAATTGTTCACGTGAAAAAAAAAGAAAAACCTTAAAAAAATTGAATGAATGGGAAACTAAGTAGAGAAATATAAACTAGAACAAGAGCAACATTAACTAAAACAACTCTGCTCTTAGTGAGTAAATTATGAGTCACTAGAAGAGTCGGACAGGACTGAGCGACTTCACTTTCACTTTTCACTTTCCTGCATTGGAGAAGGAAATGGCAACCCACTCCAGTGTTCTTGCCTGGAGAATCCCAGGAACGGGGGAGCCTTGTGGGCTGCCGTCTATGGGGTCGCACAGAGCCGGACACGACTGAAACGACGTAACAGCAACAGCAGCATACTGGACTGTATACAGGGAGAGGGAAGAAGTTGAGGGAGACACATGTTGATCGGATCATATAATAATTTGTCTCCATGTCTGAATTCATATCTGTGCGTGCATGCTAAGTTGCTTCAGTCATGTCTGACTCTGCAACCCTATGTGGCCTGTAGCCCTCCAGGCTTCTCTATCTGTGAGATTCTCCAGGCAAGAACACTGGAGTGGGTTGCCACATCCTCCTCCAGGGAATCTTCCTGAGCCAGAGAATGAACCTGCGTCACTTACATCTCCTGCATTGGCAGGAGAAATCCTTACTACTAGTGCCACTTGGGACGCTCAGAACTCAGATCTACTTCACTCTATTCACTGCTTCCAGTCTGCAGTATAGTGTGAAAAAAAGAAGGCTGACTGGAAGGAATTAAGTTCTGTAACATATTATAACCTGCATCATACCATAATTGTCATCTTTTAATAACATAGACAATCAGCAAAGCACAGACCAGAAAGAAATTGAACAGGCATAGTACAATCCTCTCACTGTATGGAGGTGGAAAGTGACTTGTTCAGTCATAACGTTTATTGTTAAAGAGCTAAGGCTAGACTTTGAATCTCCTGACTCTGAGCCTCATGTCTTTCCCTGTGACTCACACTGACTCCTTAACACAAACACTGGTTGCAGAGCTTGCTTTTAATTTCCTCACCATCTCATAATCCTTAGGTTGAAAATTCTGCTCTAAATTTAGCTGTGTGTAATTAGAATGAGACTAGTTATTAAGGCTTTTAACTTTATTACCTTAATACCTCTTACTTTATTTTGTATATTTCATCATCAATTGAAAAAATTCTGAGATGTTTCCATCTATGTCTATACCATGTGAAATTATTTTGCAAGAGCAGATAATTGAACATTTTTTCATCCTGTTGGATGATTTCCATATCTTTTCTCCTTTTCTTGTAAGATAAATTTTGTCACAGGGGCTTCCCAGATGGCTAAGAGGTTAAAAAAAAAATCTACCTGCCAATGAAGGAGACACAAGTTTGATCCCTGGGTCAGGAAGAACCCCTGGAGAAGGAAACAGCAAGCCACTCCAGTATTCTTGCCTGGGAAATCCCATGGACAGAGGAGCCTGGCAGGCTACAGTTCATGCGGTCCCAAACAGTTGACTTAGTGACTGAACACGAGCATGAGGTAATTCTGTCCTGGCTGTAGGTCTCTACATGGAAATCTATGCTGCTGAATACTTGATACTGTTCTTCAGCTTACACTTCCAGGATGGGTGCTCCTAAAGCAGCTGATCCCCTCACTTGAGAGGAATCAAAGAAGGTCTCATCTGATAGTCTCCTTCACGTCTCCCGCCCTTCCTCACCCACTAAAGACCCTGATAATCATTAATTTATATCCATAAAGCTCTGGCAATGGGCAGACTTGGAAGATTTTTGTTAAGCTCAGGTGGTTTGGATCTGGCAAGAAAAAGTCTGCATTCATCTTCTTAAAGAAAGGTAGTTGTCCTGTTACAAGGAAACATCTGCTAATCACTACGTCATCATCTGTTGAGTGTCGAGGATGCTATGCCAAGATCCAACCTAATCAATCACTTCTTTGGCGTGTTTGTGTGCTTTATTTTTTGACAACATCTGGCTTTTATTTTTTATTTTGTATTGAGGTATATAGCCAATTAACAATGTTGTGATAGCTTCAGGTGGAGAGCAAAGGCACTCAGCCATACATATACATGTATTCATTTTCCCCCAAACTCCCCTCCCATCCAGGCTGCCACATAACACTGAGCAGAGTTCCCTGCACTACACAGTAGGGCCTTGTTGGTTATCCATTTTAAGCATAGAAGTGTGTGTGCATCCATCCCAAACTTCCTAACTATCCCATCCCCCATTCCCCACCCCAACCCCCACAGTCAGAAGTTCCTTCTCTGTGTGTCTCTCTTTTGTAACACTGATTTTTTATCACCCCATCCACGGATTAGAAGTGGATCTTCAGCTACTGTTTGGAGGGGGAAGTTCTTCCATCTTGCAAAGTGAAAGCCATGTTTTATTAGTGCTGCTTTTCTTTTCCATTTTTAATACTTACTTTTCATGTTGCTAAACTTTGTCCCTCATATCCTTTACCCCAAACCCGGAAATTCTACAAACCTAGAGACTCTACTAATTTCCTCCAGCATAGTGATTCTCACTTGAGGGCAGTTTTATCCCTAGAGACCATATGACAATATGTGGAAACATTTTTGGTTATCAGAACTGGGAAGGTACTACTGGTACTTAGTGGGTAAATCCCAAAACACTGTTAAATAATCCTACAGTGCACAGGGCACCCTCCACAACAAAGACTCATCCCATCCAACATGTCAATAGTGAGAGGTTGAAAAATCCTGTGCTATGGCGCACGGCCCAGTTTTTCCCACGCAGATGCATAGTCTGTATTCCCTGCATTTGCATGTATGGGAGCGGTTAGGCTTCAGGTATCTGATGAACCTGATCACTTACCAGCATGAAAAAAAAGTGAGGAAAATGAAAAAAAAAACAAAAATCCTCTGAGCAGAAAGGATGAAAGCCCAAAATCATTAATCACCTTTCATTCATGATTACAAATCACAGAAAGGAGAGAGCCTTCAAGGAAAAAGGAAGGATTTGGTTTGCTGTTTCTCCCCCTACTATTCAGCTTAATGGCTAGTTATTTAGGAAACACATAACAAAAGAGATTTTAAGGCAATATGACATAATGAAGAGGTAGGTGTGAATAAGGTACCAAGTTAATAATATATACTAATGACTGTTTTTAGACAATGGAAAGAAAAATGAATGTGTATAATGAGTAGAGTCCTGGCAACAGTCCATTCCTTTCCTTCCTGATTGTGTTGGATGGAGAATGGCTTGAAATTGCTATTATATAAACTGGGAGAAAAGTGCTTTGAGAACACTGAATGCAAAATAAAAGCAATAGAGGTTTTACAGATCCCAGCAGGCCGGAGAAAGAGAAGACTATTAAAATGTGTGATCCTGGAAGAAAATTGTTTCTGTAATTGACAACAAGCTATTTATCAAGTAATCCTTGCTGTGTGTACTTTAATCTCATAGCCTGACACTTACCTGCAGGGTCACTGGGGATGGCTGACTTACATCCCACACTCCTGGAGCAATCATTTCCATGGGAGGCTCACTTTGTAATGTCATGCTGAATAGTGCAGACCCGAGAATGGATCTGCTGCAAAAGACAACACATATGGACAGATAAAAGTCATTTCAAGAGGGAAGGTACTATCATTTATAAATTAAAAAAAAAAAAAAAAACCACCACAATTAGCTATTTCAGTAGCTTCACTCAGTAGTTAAAAGAGAAATAGGATATTCCACAAGTCTAGATACTGATGAATGGTTCGTTTCTAATTATACCACATGCACGGTATACCTACATTATTTTCCACAAGAGAAAACTGTTTCCACAATGGTTTCTAACAGGTAGGATTTACTCTTAATTTCCAACAATGCTGATTACAAGATGGGACTAAGAATCTCAAGTTTATATTCTTGGAGTTATGACTGCCTTAAATTAATAAAGATCTTAATAACTCTTAAGAATATTTTTTTGCTTCATAGGGTGACTAAATTCCTTGGGCATCTTTAAAGATATGAGCTCTAAATTTACAGAAAGAAAAGATTTAAATTAGCATATGATTTGCAGATCAAAGTAGTTGTGGGACTTCATGGAGGAAGTGGTTCTTTATGCATAAGTAGAAAGATTATTCATATTCTGAATATTTAAACCTATGTTGTAAATTACCATAGTAAATGAGAGTGAAGACAGGAAAGATTTTAGACAGGAAGAATTCATGGATAATTTTAACAGCTTCAATAACATCCAAATTCACAGAGGCTTATAGGAATTAAAAAACAAGCTATACCTGGCTTGTATATATGAATAAGATTATTGATTAAAATGTTCTACTGATCTGAAAACAGTCTTTGATTAACATAAAATTAAAACTGTAGAACTTAAAGTCAACAAGATTAAAGTTTATGTAGAATTTTAATTCATTAAGCAAGTCTTTGGAAAATAATATAGAATTCTACCTTGCAATTTAATGGACAAATATGCAAAGTAAGAGGAAAAAAATCCAAATAAAGTTTTCTAAACCCTTAGCTTCTTGAGGCTTGGCTTCTTTAGCTTTCATATCAAAAGATACTATTAGAAAGTATACAAGGAAGTATAATTTTAAGCATTACTGTGCAGATATTTTTATATAACCCAAGAATATTGTTTTAGCAGGATGAATTTCGAGTCATTTTTATCCTTTTCTTCTATCCTCACCTCATCTGGAAGAACTTGAGTTTTTGTTTGTTTGTTTGTTTGTTTTTTGGCGTAACAATACCAGGGACCAGTATTAGCCAATACCAGCATTAGCAAAAGTAGTGTCAAAGTGTTAGCTGCTCAGTCGCATCTGACTGTATGTGACCCCATGGATTGTAGCCCACAAGGCTCCTCTGTCCATGGAATTCTCCAGGCATGGATAGCCATTCCTTTCTCCAGGGGATCTTCCTGACCCAAAGATGGAACCTGGGTCTCCAGAATTGCAGGCAGATTCTTTACTGTCTGAGTGACCAGGGAAGCCCACAGTATATTAGCAAGCTAGAAGTTTAACTTTCAGTTTAACTTTTAACTTTAACTTAATGGAGATAAAGATTTGAAACTTATTACTGTGATTTTCTCTTTTACCTTTCAGAGTATATAATCTTGCCCCAAATGGTCTGAAGCATCCATCTTCTTGGGGAAAGTTTTGGATTAGTTTCAGCCAGAATGCAAAAGAAGAGGGCTATAACTGAGCTTGGAGGGCTCAGATGTTAATGTCCTCCATAGTATTTACAGAAAATACGCTTATCCATGGTAGAGTAAACAGGAGTGTAGGAAGGTGGATGTGGCATACTGCAAGGAGAATGTGGCAAAAGAAAAAGCTACTACTTCCTGGCAATTTGAGTTGGTGGGAAGCAAGACAGAGAAAGAGGGGACAGTGTGATCATGGTATCCCAAGTTCCCCTCTTCTGCCCATAGGAAGGCAGATGGGGAGGAGTGTTAAGTAAGTGAGCACAGCCTAATGCTGAAGGTGGAGGGGGCTCCATTTTATGCTCTGTGCTTCAGATCTGAGAAGAAAATCATTTCTTGAGCTGATCCTGTACAGACTTGAAGAGTGACCTTTAACATGGGGCCACATGATATACAGGCCAAAGGAACTCATGTTCAGCTTTATTGGGTTTTTGGTTTCTTTACAGAAGAGACAGAATCTAGACAGAGCTGAAGATGTCTGTGTGTGAGAATGTTTCTATAAAGGGAGTCAGGTGATGGGGACAAAGGGCTTCTACAATAAGGGCATCTGGTTAGACCATCTGAGCTGAGGTCAGCTTGGAGTCCTGTGTGGCTCTGTGGTGCCTGCGAGACCCCAGGACACCCTGGCAGTGTCAGTTAGCCCTAGCCAAGTTGGGAGAGTACCAATCACAGGCTACAATAGGTGGAACAACCAACCACCAGCTTAAAAATGCCTTTGATTTGGATATCGTATGTCACTAGGCCAAATAATCTGTTTCTTTTCTGATCCTTTGTATCCAGATTTCCCAGGTGATGCAGTGGTAAAGAATCCACCTGTCAATGCAGGAGATGACGGTTCTATCCCTGGGTCGGGAAGATCCCCTGGAGAAAGAAATGGCAATCCACTTCAGTATTCTTGCCTGGAGAATCCCACAGACAGAGGAGCCTGGCAGACTATAGTCCTTGGGATAGCAAAAGAGTTAGACAAAACTCAGTGACTAAACAACAACTGTCCTCTTGAAGACTTAGGGTTCATGTTGATGTATGGCAAAACCAATACAATATTGTAAAGTAAAAAAAAAAAATAAAAATAAAACACTTAGGGTGTCAGGAAGCTGAGCAATTGAGCATTTTATCCAAAGGAGGCTGCATAATTCTAAAAGGACTTATTTAGATGATCAAATTGGCTAATTTGTCCACCTCCTTAGTTACAGTGCAGGAGTTCATGAGGAAAAGTGTGATATATTAATTGCACTTTTTCTTCACATCTAAGTTGTGTAGTGAGCTATATTTATGGCCCTATTATTTATACATCTTGGCCATATTTCACTCTGAAAATCTGAGTGATCTAAGCTGATTTCTACAAATAATGAAGAGACTCAAGAATAACCGTGAGTTATCTGTCATTTGTCTCCTCGGATGGAGTCTGGATCAATACTCACCCTGGTTTTAACCCTGAGTTGTATGGGGCACAGTGAAGTAAGAACTCTTGATTCAAGAATATGTATGAAAGGATGTATCAAGGGATAGGGCATAGAGAGAATGAACTTCTAGTTGTCCAGTTAAGGTTAATATAATACATACTTTAAGACAATTCTGCGGGAAAGGATGTTTGACACCATTCTTTGGGTTCTCTGTTGGCAGGAAATCACCTAATTTGTATTCTGACAAGGGGCCTTTTTCAATATTGTAAGCATGACTGAAGGACTACCTTTCCATAGATGTTTGTGAATAGAAAATATGAGGATGAGAAAGATGATCAGTGGAATCAAGGGGTTTAAAGAATGCATCTTAGTGTTGGTGGTATCAGAAAAAAGGATGAAAATGGAAATTTTTTTTAAATTTAATTTATTTTTTTTAACTTTACAATATTGTGTTGGTTTTGCCATATATCAAAATGAATCCACCACAGGTGGAAATTTTTAACTTCCAAGTTGGTGGGATTCACCAGTAGGTTTTACATTACAATGCCATGCAAATGTTTATGAAGTCAGTTAAAATTAAGCAAACAAAACAAAAACATGATGAAAGCAAAACATACCAGAAACAGTTTCGTAATCGTGGAAAGAGCACCAGATTTATACCAGGACATCTGTATCCTATCTTCATTAGCAAGCCTTAATTTGCTTAATTTCTTCGAGTTTCTGACACAGAATCAGTAGTTAGTTTTATATTTGTCTTCATGTGGCTTTGTGTTTGGGGGAGTAGACTTTAGAAAGGTGATGTTCTGTGCTGTTCTTAGTCACTCAGTCATGTCTGAGTGACTGACTCTACTACCCCATGGACTGTAGCCCACCAGGCTCCTCTGTCCATGGGGATTCTCCAAGCAAGAATATTGGAGTGAGTTGCCATGCCCTCCCATATGGGATCTTCCCAACCCAGGAATTGAACTCAGGTCTCCTGCATTGCAGGGGGATTCTTTACCATCTGGGCCACCAGGGAAGCAGAAAGGTGTTGAGGAGATGGCAAATTGTTGTTCAGTTGTTAAGTTATGTCCGGCTCTTTGTTACCCCATGCGCTGTGGCCTGCCAGGTTCCTCTATCCATAGGATTTCCCAGGCAAGAGTACTGAAGTGGGTTGCCATTTCCACCTCCAGAGGATCTTCCTGAACCAGGGATCAAATCCTTGTCTCCTGCATCGGCAGGTGGATTCTTTACCACTGAGCCACCAGGGAAGCCCTGGCAAATAGATAGGAATCTAGAATTTCAGATGCCACCCTGCCTACCCCACCAACATGTATATGGACTGTTCACTGATCTTATATGTGGAGATTTTGAATAATATGTCATTAGCAAAGGACTATGCTGATAAATAACATTTTTTTAATGGCCAATTGTCTTTTATTATTAGAAACGAATCGCCAGTCCAGGTTCGATGCAGGATAAATAACATTTCTATCCTTAGTTCAGTTGCTCAGTTGTTTCTGACTCTGTGACCCCATGCACTGCAACACGCCAGGCTTCCATATCCACCACCTACTCCTGAAGCTTACTAAAACTCATGTTCATAGAGTCGGTGCTGCCATCCAACCATCTCGTCCTCTGTTGTCCCCTTCTCCTCCTGCCTTCAATCATTCCCGGCATCAGGGTTTTTTCCAATTAGCTAGTTCTTCGCATCAGGTGGCCAAAGTATTGGCATTTCAGCTTCAGCATCAGTCCTTCCAATGAATATTCAGAACTGAATTCCTTTAGGATGGACAGTTTGGATCTCCTTGCAGTCCAAGGGATTCTTCAGAGTCTTCTCCAATACCACAGTTCAAAAGCATCTATTCTTCAGTGCTCAGCTTTCTTTATAGCCCAACTCTCACATCCATACATGACTACTGGAAAAACCATAGCTTTGACTAGACGGACCTTTGTTGGCAAAGTAATGTCTCTGCTTTTTAATATGCTGCCTAGGTTTGTCATAGCTTTCCTTCCAAGGAACAAGCATCTTTTAATTTCATGGCTGCAGTCACCATCTGCTGTGATTTTGGAGCCCCAATAATTAAAGTCTCACTATTTCCATTGTTTCCCCATCTATTTGCCATGAAGTGATGGGACCAGATGCCATGATCTTAGCTTTATGAATGTTGAGTTTTAAGCCAATTTTTCACTCTCCTCTTTCACCTTCATCAAGAGGCTCTTTGCCATATGGGTGGCTCTTTGCCATTATGGTTCTTGCCATAAAGTTGATGTCATCTGCATATCTGAGGTTATTGATATTTCTCCCGGCAATCTTGATTTCAACTTGGGCTTCATCCAACCCAGCTTTTCTCATGATGTACTCTGAATATATGTTAAATAAGCAGGGTGACAATATACACCCTTGATGTACTCCTTTCCCTATTTGGATCCAGTCTTTGTTCTGTGTCCAGTTTGAACTGTTGCTTATTGACCTGCATACAGATTTCTCAGGAGGCAGGTAAGATGGTCTGGTATTCCCATCTCTTGAATTTTCCACGGTTTGTTGTGATCTACACAGTCAAAGGCTTTGGCATAGTCAATAAAGCAGACATAGATGTTTTTTCTGGAACTCTCTTGCTTTTTTGATGATCCAACAGATGTTGGCAATTTGATCTCTGGTTCCTCTGCCTTTTTTAAACCCAGCTTGAACATCTGGAAGTTCTCCGTTCACGTACTGTTGAAGCCTGGCTTGGAGAATTTTAAGCATTATTTTGCTAGCGTGTGAGATGAGTGCAACTGTGCAGTAGTTTGAGCATTCTTTGGCATTACCTTTCTTTGGGATTAGAATGAAAACTGACCTTTTCCAGTCCTGTGGCCACTGCTGAGTTTTCCAAATTAGCCTGCATATTGAGTGTAGCACTTTCACAGCATCATCTTTTAGGGTTTATAATAGCTCAACTGGAATTCTATCACCTCCACTAGCTTTGTTTGTAGTGATGCTTCCTAAGGCCCACTTTATTGGCATTCCAGGATGTCTGGCTCTAGGTGAGTGATCACACCATCATGGTTATCTGGGTCATGAAGATCTTTTTCATACAGTTCTTCTGTGTATTGTTGCCACCTCTTTTCAGTATCTTCTGTTTCTACTAGGTCCATACCATTTTTGCTCCTTTACCTGTTAGGTTCATCCCATTTCTATCCTTAAAGATGAATAAGGTCTGAGGACATAAAGTATAACATAAAGACTATAGTTGATAACATTGAATTCTATAATTGAAATTTTAAGAGTGTCAAACTTAAATGTTCTCACCCAAAAAAGTAAAAAAAGGTAAATATGTAAGGTGATGGCCTTGTTAATTAACAAGATAGCAGGACTCTTTTTACAATGTATATCAGGCATCCCAATGTCACTTTAAATATCGTACAATTTTATTTGTCAATTAGGCCTCGTAAAGCTGAAAAAACCCTGTTACATGCTTACCATTAAGAAAATAAAAAAAAAAAAAAAAGAAACTTAAATTTCAATATTATACAAATTCCTATCCCGGGAAAAACGAAATGAAAATCTGTAGCACCAGAACAGATGGGCTAGTTGACCCTCTCTGTCCCCCTGTTTCCTCAGAGAATTAAAAAAAAATGGTCAGAATAAATTAATTACTCCCATTTTAAGTACAGGAGTCTATGGTTTGACATTCTGGAACCAGCACTTTCAGAAGATCTGATCTTATAAAACTCTTTGAGACTCTGACTCTCATAGATCTAACAGGTTTCGTGGCCAGGAAGAGAAACAGGATCCCCTCCTGTGCTGGTGAGGTTTCCACAGCTCATTCATGAAGCAGGGTGTGGTATCTAATGGCAGGAAGGGAGGCGACTTGAAGTAGGAAGATGTGTGGAGAGAAGGCAACTCTCCATTCTGGTTCTTGTTCTATTCCCAGGTAGCCCAGTAACCTCTAGCCAGTCCCTTAACCTTCCTTCATCATAAAGGTCTTCATATATTAATAAGATATTTGAATTGAATCCTGAGAGTCTTTCTCCTACAGGATGGAAGAACGATAAGGCATTTTTATCTACAACTTGTTTTTATTATTTGATTTTAAGGATATATCTGAAATGACAATACCTAGTGTGGTCAGGGTTGGCCACTCAGAGAACAATCTCAGGAATAAAATTGTATTATGATTTACTTAGGATTCTTTTTAAATTCTACAAAAGAGATTCTCATTTTCCTGGATTTTAACTCATCTCAGGAACTCTGGAAATACTGATGCCTGGGCTTCTCCACAGACCAATTAAATTAGAATCTTTGGGAGCACTTGGGTTTTGGGTTTAGTTTTAAATCTCCCCAGGAGATTCTATTGTTCAACCAGGGTTGAGCATCTCTGCATTGAAGGAGTTTACTGCAGTTTAGAAATGCTAAGTAAGGACTACACTATTTGTTTTGAATTTAAGTAGGAAAGGTAGCTCATAGAAATGACTGAGGTGAGAATAACCCTGTCTTACTGCAGTGGAGGCATTGTGAATACAGATGTGGTATAAGCCCTGTCTGCAAAGGAGAGGATAATAAAACTTCTGTGGGCAACATTTTACCTTTGTTCTTGAAACATATCTTTTTAATAGGATTGAAAGTGAGTTTGTGTGCTTGAAAATGTTGAACTTTATTTTTATTTGTACACACTCTTGATGCAGCCACAACCAATACATATAAGTTTAACCTTGGTTGGTTCTTCTGAAACCCATCTCTGGAAACCACAAAGAGACAGAAAGCCTTTAAGTCTGCATATTTTCAGGTTGTGTGTATCTTGGAAAAAAATAAAGACATAAATGCTCATTACAGCTCCACACGACTAGGTATGAGCAATTTGAACTGAAATAAATGACATAAATGATACCAAATGTTTATGGGCAGGGGTCATTCTGTGAAAGGAAATGAGATTAAGTGACTTATTTGATGTGATCTTGAAATACCTGCATTACATAAATTGGGTTAGAATCTCTGTAACTCAAAGCAATGAACACAGTGGGAGTTATTACATCTCCCCAAATGGCCACGTGATGGATTTCTGATGTCTTAAAAAGATCTAAATTTCTTTACGTTGTTTAGCCCAGGACAGAGCAGATTTTCTGATTTTCAAATGATCTTTCGGAAACACTTTCACAAATGCTTATTGAAATCCTCTTTGAAGTAAGCTGTGTTTCTGTGATGTCTCAGCATCCACAATTTTGCCATTTACCCTTAGGAAAAGCACTTAGTATCAGTCCCAGATGGCATTCCTTAAAGATACCCATTGTCTCTAATCACTTGCATCTTAAATGTCTACCAAAGGTTAAGTGACAGATGACAAAACAACACGAAGGCAGTATTTTGCTATCACAATAAGCATGTAGAAAAAAGCCTTGAAGATTAGTTTGAAAGACAAAAAATATTCCAGACCTTTAATATATTTAACAAGTTTTTGATTACCTGTTATGTACAAAATAGTGTGTTAGAGGTAATAAAATGGAATTTTGTTTTCAGTGAATAGCTACAAATGTATTCTACAAACATTTTAGATCTTACAAATACTGCAGATGAAACTTTAAAGAAACTCACTCAAGAGAAGGAAAGGCACCTGTGCAGCTGCTCCCAGTGAGAAAGTAATGAAAGTTCTTAGCCCACAAATCAGATTTTTGAAATATCTGCTAACAGCAGTTGGTATTCCTGTTAGGGTTGAACTATTTCTTATAGACTTTTGAGATCTTATTTCATTCTAAATCTCCTATAGAGATTGATTTTCTTCTAATTCAATTTAATAAACAAACCTGTACTGATTGCCTATTTATAAGAGGTACCATGTTAGATGACAGAAATTACCAAGAAAATACATTCCCTCTGCTCACACATGTGGAAACTGGCTATAACATGAAAACAAATAAAAGAGCAACACATATACACATACAAACATGCACACCATGTCATAATTAATCCAATAGAAATGATTTTTAAAATGTATTCCAGGGGGCTTTCCTGTAGACCTAGTGGTTAAGACTTGTGCTTCTACTGCAAGGGGCATGAGTTAGATCCCTGGTTGGGGAACTAAGATCCCACATGCTACAAGGTATGGCCAAAAGCAAAACAAACAAGCAAACAAAACCAAAATATGTATCACAGTTGCTTTGATGATATTTTATTTATACTGACTAAAAGTGGGAACTAAAACCTGATGAAGAATTTTGTTAACATTTTCATATTACCAAATCTTTCTAAAAGAGCGGAGGCAGAAACACTCTATAATATTAAAATAACAACACAAGTTCTAATTCTTCAAAAGTCCTTTTTTTTTTAACAGTTTGATTCTAAAGCAAGTTTCGTCAAAGGAAAGTAACTAAGATGTTTTAAAATATTTTTCTTTAATAACACAGAAAATCACATTACTGACTTTCTCAAATATTCTAAGTATTAATAATTCCAAATCCTTATGGTTAAATTGACAGCTACTTTTTCAGTGGCAACCAGTTCTGACAGAACTCCTATTTGGCTTACTTTTCTGAAAATATTGTCTTAAAGTTGACATATTTTTTCTTGGCAATAAAAGGTCAGTAAACCAATTACATTGAATAATTTTACTTCAGTCAGAATTTCAAGACTTACATTGTTGCTAAATGACAGTACTGATCTAAATCATTTTGCATTAGTAATTCCAGAGAAACTGGCTGGTCAGAGAAGGAAAATAAATTGATATTAGTCATGGTGATACCTTTTCATGGTAAATGATCCAGTTGACAAGCTGAGCATGAAGCTTGTTTCTAAAGCCATTTCTACATTTTGCTTTTCAGTCCTGCTTTCAACTGTCATGATTTATATTGAGGTAGCTGGCACCCCACTCCAGTACTCTTGCCTGGAAAATCCCATGGACGGAGGAGCCTGGTAGGCTGCAGTCCATGGGGTTGCTAAGAGTCTGACACGACTGAGTGACTTCACTTTCACTTTTCACTTTCATGCATTGGAGAAGGAAATGGCAACCCACTCCAGTGTTCTTGCCTGGAGAATCCCAGGGACAGGGGAGCCTGGTGGGCTGCCGTCTCTGGGGTCGCACAGAGTCGGACATGACTGAAGCGACTTAGCAGCAGCAGTAGCAGCTCAGTTTTAGAATAAAATGTCTTCTTGATTTTCTCATTAAGCCATATACTGAACATTATCTAGTTCCAAGGAGGTTTTATTGAGATGGAAGTTTTATTAATCACAAAAGATATACTTACTGTTTTGGAAACAGTGGAAAACAAGTCCAGGCCAATAAATCTGCATTGGTTGCATAGGTAATCCCAAACAATTTTATAGTGAGCATGGATTCCCTTGGAAGTGATTTTATTTCGAGAGGAAAATTGATCCTTAAAATAAAAGAAAAAATTAAGTTGGGCTTCCCTGGTAGCTCAGATGGTAAAAAAAAAAAAAAAAAATTGCCTGTAATGCAGGAGACCCTGGTTTGATTCCTGGGTCGAGAATATTCTCTGGAGAAGGGAATGGCAATCCACCCAGTATTCTTGTCTAGAGATCTCCATGGACAGACCGTGGGGTCACAAAGAGTCAGATACCACTAAGCAACTAACACCTTCGCTTTATTGTGTGTCAAGCACTGTTAACCCTTGATCTCATTAATATTCCCAACAACTCTGGGACACTAGGGCCCAATTACTATGATGTTTTCATAAATATTGCCTTCTAATACAGTGCTGTGTGACACAAGTATTTTAACTATTTGAATTGAGGAATTATCTCAAGTTTTAATGTTTTATCTTGCAAATGCAGAAATATAGCAGAAGTACTAGAGTAATGAGATTGATTACTCTATGGTGATTGTTATGATTTTGATACATAAGCTTATTTTTTGAAAATTACAAAAACTTGAGCATCAAGAAAGAATGATTAACATTGTCTTAGGGAATGGGGGGAGGACAGGAAATAACTCATAATGGGTCTTAAACAGTAGTTTGGCTACAACAAGGTGAATAGCTGGAGAAGAATATTCCAAAAAAGAAAAAAAGTGCACAGACAAGGGCATATACGCATGTTGCTGAGGAATGCTGAGTGGTGCATCGTAGCTAGAACAAGAAACGTAGTCAAGTTGGTCTTAACCTGGAAGTTATGAAGGATGCAATTAGAAAGATAGGTGGTTGTTAGAATATTTAAGAACTCTGTATGCCAGGCAAAGGAATTTGCGGTCTTTTTCCTAATGGCAAAAGGAAACGTTTAAATGAGAGAGCTAAAAGCATCGAGAGTTGTTTATAATTTTAAATGTGAGCTATTCTGGGTGATGATGAGTTTCCAGGAAATTGGGGGCTGATTGCTGAGATGTAATAGACAATTCCTGGATGTGTCAAGGTGAAGAACATCAAACTCAGACCCTGGATGGATTGTAGATATGGGTAAAAAAAAGTGGCTAAGGATAAGCACAAGGTTGTTAAAGGTGGAAAAAATTTGAATTTGGGCATCGAATCCATTAATCTATATAAGATTGCCTACAAGGTATAAAGATACTGTAAGACTGGGAGGAATACACCTGGGTGGTTGAAGAAGCTAAGAAGAAAGGGCTTTTGACAGGAAGTTGAGAGATCTGAGGTTCCTAATGGTGGACAGGAAGAAGGGTACCTTTCTTTCCTTTCAGGAGTCATCTTGGCTACATAGAAATGATACAAGAGTCTCAAGAGAAATACAGTGTTTAGGAGAGATAGATTTATGGGTGGCGAGGAAGCTTGTGTGGAGAAGGAAACAGCTACCCACTCCAGAATTCTTGTCTGGAGAATCCCATGGACAGAGGAGACTGGCAGGTTATAGTCCATTGGGTCGCAAAGAGTTGGACACGACTGAACGACTTTCACTCACTCACTCAGGAAGCATGTGAGAGTTGGACTACAAAAAAGGCTGAATGCCGAAAAATGGATGCTTTCAGATCATGGTGCTGGAGAAGACTCTTGAGAGTCTCATGGATAGCAAGGAGATCAAAGCAGTCAATCCTAAAGGAAATCAAGCCTAACTGTTCACTGGAAGGACTTTTGTTGAAGCTGAGGCCCCACATTGGCCACCTGATATGAAGAGCTTACTCACTGGAAAAGACCTTGATGCTGGGAAAGACTGGAGGCAAAAGGAGAAGAAGGCAGCTGATGATGAGGGGGTTAGATAGCATCACTGACTCAATGGAAATGAATTTGAGCAAGCTCAAGGAGCCTGGGAAATCCTATGGACAGAGGATCCTGATGGGCTACAGTCCATGGGGTTGCAAGAGTCAGACACAACTTAGCGACTAAATCACCACCGGGAGATAGTAGACGACAGAGGAGCTTGGTATGTTTCAGTCCATGGGGTTGCAAAGAGGTGGACACGACTTAGTGACTACACAACAACAACAGGCAGCATTCAGCCTCAGGAATAAGGAACAGTTAATTCACACCAGTGACCGTAACTGATTCTGAGGAAATACACATCTTTCCCCTCAACATGCTATTCTCTGAGATGGAGCGGTCTAGGTACAGATGTAAAAAAACATCCAACAAGAGGAAAGACAGAAGAGCTATTTTAGAGGTAAAATGGATAACTAATAATTGACTGACAGCATATTAGTGGAATAGGACAATGACGAACTGAAGATGAATTTCATGCTCCTAGATTATGTTAGTGGATCCCTTTAACTGATAGAAAACACAGATAAGGAATTTGGGGTAGGTGACTTATATGTGGCTTATGGCATACTGCCATTGAGTTAATAATAACTCAGAGATGTCAATATGTAAACTGCGTGTGGAGATGAGTCAAAGGTTTTGATCCAAATGTTGGTCCTGTGACTAAACAGATGTTCTTCTTTGAGTGATGAATTTAACCTTTTTAAGCCTTGTTTATCTATAAAAAGGAAAACGTATTACATTACACAATATGTGATAAATGGTAGACTGTATATCAGCAGTATATTCATTATCCCATCAACAGTGTAAAAACTTGTATTAGCCACTGTAAAACAGATGAAATATAATTCTAGTTAAAACTAAGGGAGGGGACATACATATACCTATGGCTGACTCATGTTGATATATGGCAGGAAACAACAAAATATTGTAAAGCAATTATCCTCCAATGAACAAATTTTTAAAAAAAGGAAGGACATAAAACAAAGGAAAGGCTAAAGAAAACTTATTTTTCAATATTAACAAAATTTAGACTATTGAAAATTAAATTATCACACAGTTATCCAAAAGTTTTTCTTATCTTTCATATTCTTTCACAGTTATAATATTCATTCAATGTAATGTAAACATATTTCTCAGCTTAAAAAGAAGCCCTGAAACTCAACATAAAATGTTGATGATTTTGTAAAATGCACAGCAGTTTCTTGAATATTCTCTTTTACCTGTAATTGACTTTCTATTTAGTTTTCATAATTTTGTGTCAGGATGGAAGTTATAATTTCACTTTATTTCTCATATAATCTGGAATGTTCTTTTTCCCATTGAGTCTCTCTTCTTCATGTGTAACTTCACTTATTAGTGAGCTTTCCAAATCAAGAATGACAAAACATTCGATAAGTTACAGTGGATAGTTACTGACAATGTCCATTTTGTCATTTTTATTAACAAAAATAAATTCTTCCAGAGTAAGAATACATATGGTTATTTATTCATTTTCTTGAATACATATGGATTTTTAAGCCAGAATAATCTCATAGTCACTGAGAAATCTTTTTTATTAACTTCTACATGGCTATTTAAAAACCAAAGGAATGAACTTTACACAAAAAAAGGAAGAAAAATACTTTGAGATAATTCAATAAGTGAAGTAAGATTGCTTCTCTATATCTACAAACTTCAAATTTTAACCACATGCTTGCCTCACTCTACTATTTAAAAATGAGTAAAAACTAAAATTTTTCTTAAACATTCTTTGCTTCTATATAAGACAGTTTTTCTAAAATCAGAATAACTTTTTGATAGTGCAATTGGGAGATTTAAAAAGTCACACTGTATAGAATTCCCCTATTAATACTGATATAAAATAATGGACCATCGTAAGGACTTTGACTTTTGTCTGAGTGAAAGTGGGAGACATTTCAGGATTATAAAACAGAAGAGTGATGTAGCCTGACTTACATTTTAAAAGATGTTACTTGAGCTGTTGTATGAGAAGGATTACAAAGGTGCAAGAGAAGTAGGGTGACTATTACAAGGCAGTTGTAGGAATACAGGGGAGATATGATGGTGGCCTAGACAGATGAAAGAGACAAGAAGTAACATTTTGGAAATATTCTGAGGAGAGAGCCGGTAGGATATCTGAGACGAGAGCCAGTAGGATATCTGAGCCATGGGTCTGAGAGAAGGAAATTCAGGCTAAGGATCTGATCTAAACAACCAAAACTGGAAACGATCATCCAGGGTGGCCATTCATGGGTAGGACAAATTTGGAGTGTAAGATCAAGAGTTTTAGACATGTTGAGTGAATAAGTATGAAGTTTGTGACCAATGCCTGGGCTGGTGATATAAATTTGGGAGTTGCTGGCATACAGATGGCATTTAATGCTATGTGACTATAAGAGAAAACTAAGGCCATAAATGTAGATACTACAGAGGAAGCTTAAGGGCTAAGACTATGAGCAGTCTGGGAGAAGAAAAGCATACAGAGAAGGAATGTCCAGTGAGGGAGGCGGAAAGCTAAAAGAATGTGGGAAACAGCTCCTAATAGATTATGTAAGATGAAGACAGAGAGACAAACATCAGATTCAGCTCTGCAGGTCACTGGTGACTCTAACGATCAATTTCAGTGAAAAAGAGATGATGAAAGCCTGACTGGAGTGTTTTAGAGCAGGGGAAAAAATCGAAGAAAGTGAATACAGACACTCTTTGGAAGGGTTTTGCTGCAAAGGAGAGAGAAAAATGGCATAGCTGCTGTTGAAACAAAAAAGCAATTTTTTTTTTTAAGTTTAAGATTAAGAACTATTTGCAGAATATAAATATTCAGCCTAAGATTTTATATGTTGTAAGAAAGTATGAAAATCACAGTAAAAACCTCAGTTTTGGAGTCAGAGTGCATCTGAGCACTGGTTCTGCCATTTGCTGGTTGTGGGACCTGGGCCAAGTTAATTAAGCTTCATAAACGTCAATATTCTGATCTGTAAAATGGAGATGACAATATCTCTATGCATTTTTGTTATTAAGTTTAGATGAGACAATATGTTTTGGGGGTAAACTCTGATGACTGGAATGCAACAAACAGTCAAAATCTATGTCACATATTATTATTAAACAAAGTTTATGTCCTCAAATTTACAGTCTAGTAATAAAACATGCAATTAATTGTATTGTAATGGGTATATGTCAATAAAATATATAAAGGATGCTACAGGCCAGGCACCTAGGAAAATGGTAAATGAATATATTTTTAATTAAATAAAATGAAAAGAATTCACATACATACTTCTATATTCAAAATGGATAACCAACAAGGACCTATTGTATAGCACATAGAACTCTACTCAATGTTATGTGCCAGCTTGAATGGCGGGTAGATTGGGGAGAATGGATACATGTATATGTATGGCTGAATCACTTCAGCATTCATCTGAAACTACCACAGCATAGTGAATCGCCTATATCCCAATACAAAATAAAGAGTTTAAAGTTTGGGGAAAAAAAGAGATTTGAAGGATTAAAAAAAAAGAAAGAAAAGAATTCTGGGCTAAAGTAACTAACTCTTGGGGGAATCAGAGAAACTCCACAGGAAAAATAATACTTATGCACTCTTGAAGGACAAGAAGAAAAGTATACCAATGTAGTTATTCCACTAATACTGATAATTTCAATTTCTTTTGAGATTTTTTTTTTCTCTGAAATTGATTCTAAAATTAGGAAATTTTTCTCTTGAATTGTTTAAATGATGACACATATTTGTAGTTGAAAACAACCATGGATAAGCTTTAATTAAGTCAGAAGAAAAGTGGAAAGTCAAGTGAAAGTCACTCAGTTGTGTCCGACACTTTGTGACCCCATGGACTATATAGTCCACGGAATTCTCCATGCCAGAATATTGGAGTTTCCTTCTCCAGGGGATCTTCCTTACCCAGGAATCGAACTGGGGTGTCCTAATTCTAGTCATTGAGCTGGTTAATATATTTTTGGGGAGTCACTTATTACATAAAATTCATTCCCTTGCCAAGCCACATTTACTGGACTTTTCCTGTGTCTGGTGCTGCTTTAGTTGTTAGGGAAAAAATTTGAAAATTAAATAAATAAATAGATAAAGATCTTGGTAGGAGTTGATTATCCCAAATTAGATGACATTTTACACAATGCATAGATAGTTACTGTACAAAAACTTGATTGTTTAAGTAAATTTGCAATTGGCTTTTGTGAGAAAATAGAGATTTCATATGTCATTAGGTGACATCTTTCTTCTTTGTTATAACTGAAATCTATCTCCCTCCAACACCAATAGAGGGTATTCCTTTTATCCACAGTCTACAAATGATTAATAATTCTCCTTTCCCCAATTTCCCTCTTTGAGCAGCTCAACAATATAGATTGGATATTTATCTAGATTTTTAAAGGCACCTTTAATCTTTTGAATTGAAGTCAGTTACCTAGTATGCTTAGCATATTTACCACATCTCTGAATCAAATCAACCAGCTACATTAAAAAAAAAATTATATCTTTCACTTAGAAAGCAGCAGGGGAGAGGGGAGGTGGAAGGAATCCTGGTCTTTATTAGACAAATAATCTTTCCAGAATAAAGATTAAACTTACGTTTCATTCCAGTTGACCAAGAAAAAAAACAACTTTTTGACAGGAATATTTCTGCAGTTTCTCACTTGGCACAGCTTCTTTCCAGCATATGTAAGCCAACAGGAGAAAGAAAATGCTTTATAGCTAAAAAGAAACAACATTGATTCAATAAGTTGAACACTGTGAAGGAAGCAGTTTTTTATATGGGTCAGTTATTTTATAGTTAAAAGTCAAATGATAAAGTGATGTTTGTTTGTACAGAGTGTACTTTAAAAATTACTAAGAATTTATGTTTTGTGGCTTCAGCAAAATTGCAGAATAATGGGAAGTCCTAGACCTTCTTTCCCCTGCTGGAGACACCAATTTAACAATACATGGATCAGTTTCCTTTGCGAGAAATCCAGAAATAAGTTAAAAGGCTCTTGCACCCAAGCGCAAAACCAGTCACAAAGAAATCAGTAGGAAAATGCATGGCACTCATTTTGCAGAGCCCTTTCTCCCAGCAGAGTGTCATGTGACCAGGAGAGAACTCCTAACTCCCATCTTCTCCTGGGGGTGGGAAAGAGAAGACTGGAACATATGTCTGACATTCAGACTTTTTAGGGGTTTATCCAAGGGACTGGTTTCTCTCTTGCCTGAATCTGAGTGCTGAACAGGAATCGGTGCCAAGTTGGGGGCCTCTGAAAACAAAGGCAGTGAGTGGTCTAAACTAGCACAAACTAACTGACCACTTCCCCCAGCTCAGTGCAAAAGGAATAGGAGAAAACCCCCAACTCCTAGCTTCTCCCTTGGGAAAGATCTGGATTGTGATTCCAATAGGATATGATATCCTCTAGATACCCAGGGGCCATGGATTTAGGAGAGCAAAAAAAAGCTGGGAGGCTTGCTGCTGCTCCAGAGGATTTGTGGGACCCATAGGCAGAGGCTGATGCAATCTGATGATCTCTGAATTGGCAGGAAGAGAGGGGAGCAGGGAGAGTGCAGTGTGCATCCAACAGTTTGGCTTTCTTTGGAGGCTGTGTGAGGGTCTGGTTTATGTCTCATCACCAGAGCATCTATGGGACCAGACATACTCTAAATACTGGCTCCCAACTGAGAACAAAACAGAGCTGGGTAGCTTATGGAGAACCAGCAGGAAGGACCACAGGCTGACACTAGATGAAACAAGAAATTCAAGTTCTTGATAAAAGAAGTAAAACCTCTCTAAGTGTGAATCGACACACACAAATCCAGGGAGGATGCACCTACAAGAAAGGTTTGAAAATCACCAAATCTCTAGCTGATTGGTAACATTCGGTCAACCACAAATTGGCATTTGCCATGGATGCTTGCCATCTACCTCTGCAAGGATTAAATCACATGCTACTGCAGTTGCTGACCTACAACACCCCCTGAATGAGTTCAGGGTAGACAGCAGAAATGAGGCACTCTGTGTTTCTGGAAACTGGCAAGGACAGGTCTTATAGATAGTAAGATATTTTCAGAAACTGAGTTTATGAGCCCCATTCTTGATTCTCCTTGTATCTCAAAAAGCACCAAAATCCTTCATATCTAGGAAAGCACTAAAATGATCATTTCTCATGACTGGCAGAAGCTTCACGAGACCAACAGAAGCTTTCTACAAAAAATATGTGTTTGATTGCATGTACTCACCCTTCACCAAAGTCACATATATGCTGTCTTTTCCCCCTGCCTCTTTGGAGCTGTTTTTCAGAGCTATCTGAGGTGCTCTCTTGCAGACTGGAGTCCTCATATTGCCCCAAATAAAACTTAACTCACAACTCTCACGTTACGCATCTTTTTTTTTTAAAGCAACAATTCTTTCCTCGTATGAAATCAGTCCATAAGGACTAGGAGAGGTAGCTGTTTTTTTTTTTTTTTTTAATGCTCAAATCTCAATACAAAGTAAAACAAGGTATACAATGAAAGAGGAAAACATGGGCCCAACCAAAGGAACAAGATAAATCTCCAGAAGTGAGCTGAAAGTTGCTCAGTCGTGTCCAACTCTTTGCGACCCCATGGACTGTATAGTCCATGCATAGTCCTTGGGATTCTCTAGGCCAAAATACTGGAGTGGGTAGCCTTTCCCTTCTCCAGGGGATCTTCCCAACCCAGGGATTGAACCCAGGTTTCCTGCATTGCAGGCAGATTCTTTACCAGCTGAGCCACAAGGGAAGCCCTGAGAGTCAAAATGCATTTCTAAATCATTTCTGAGAATGAAAGGATGAAAAATGAGGTTAGGCTAGATAAACTTGCTATCTTTAAAGTCAATAATTTTGTATGAATCCAACTGACATTACAAAGATCCTCTAGTCATTTCTCTACCAGGTCTCTCAGTGAAAGAACAAAATTAGAAACCAAAGAGAAAATGCAAACAACTCTCAAGTGTTGTTCACTGGAAAGCCAAGTTTATTTGAAGCATATCAACATAAAATGATGCCAGGGCTAGAAAGCAAAGACATTTATAACAGATGAATTAAAGCAACAAGTGCAGACACAGAACTAACACTCTTTTATTTCCCTCAGAAAAGGGTAAATTCTTACCTCACTATATTGACTAACTTCATGAAATTTTATGAATACATCAAAATTGTGGAGAGTTGGTTTACACTAAAAGAAAAATCGTCAGAAAACAATCTTAAAGAAATGGAAGTATGTGAACTACCGGACAAAGAATAAAATATGTACATATATACACACACATGCTCAATAAGCTCAGAAAAATAATGCATAAACAAAATGAGAATATTAAAAAAACATAAAAATATTAAGAAGAAATTTTGGAGCTGAAGAATACAACAACTGAGTTGAAAAAAATCAATAGGCGGATTCAAGAATATATTGGATCAGGCAGAAGAAAAAATCAGTGAGCTCAAACATAGGTATTTGAAATTATTCAGAGAAACAAGAAAAATGAAGAGTGGAGAAAATCTAAGGGACTTACGGGACACAATCAATAGGACAAGCAAACACATTATTTGAGTCCCAGAAGATGACTGAGAGAAAAAGGCAGAAAGCTGATCTGAAGAAATAATGGCTGAAAACTTATTAATTGTGGGAAAGGAAATGGACATCCAATTTCAAGAAGCCTAATGGGTTAAACTAGGATGAGCCCAAGGAAGACCATACTAAAACACATTAAAATTAAACTATTGGAAGTCAAACACAAAGAGAGAACTTTGAAAGCAGCAAGAGAAAAGTGATCTGCCACATAAAAGGGATCTCATCAGTTTTTCAGCAGATTTCTCAGCAGAAACCTTGAAGGCCAGAGGGAGTGAGATGATATATTCAAAGTTCTGAAAGAAAAAAAAAAATACTGTATCTGGCAAAGCTGTCCTTCAAAAATGAAGGAGAAATAAATACTTCCTCAGGTGAAAAGCTGAGGGAGTTCATCAGCACTAGACCTGACTCAACATGAAATGCTAAAGGGAATCCTTCAAGTGGAAATGAAAGGATGCTAGATAGCAACAGGAGAGCATATGAAAGCATGAAAGCTTGCTGGTAAGGGGAAACATATAGACAAATACAGAATACTGTGAGACTGTAATGGTGATACATGAATAACTTTTAACTCTGCTATAGAGTTTAAAAGGATAAAGTATAGAAAACTTTAATGATAACAATATATAAAATTTAAGAAGATGCAATTTGTGGTATTAGTAACACAAAGTATGATGAGGGAAGAAGAGTAGAGAATTTGTATATGACTAAAGTGAAGTATTGAAAAGCAGAGATATTACTTTGCCAACAAAGGTCCGTCTAGTCAAGGCTATGGTTTTTCCAGTAGTCATGTATGGATATCAGAGTTGGACTGTGTAGAAAGCTGAGTGCCGAAGAATTGATGCTTTTGAACTGTGGTGTTGGAGAAGACTCTTGAGAGTCCCTTGGACTGCAAGGAGATCCAACCAGTCCATCCTAAAGGAGATCAGTCCTGGGTGTTCATTGGAAGGACTGATGTTGAAGCTGAAACCTCAATACTTTGGCCACCTCATGCGAAGAACTGACTCATTGGAAAAGACCCTGATGCTTGGAGGGATTGGGGGCAGGAGGAGAAGGGGATGACAGAGGATGAGATGGCTGGATGGCATCACTGACTCGATGGACGTGAGTTTGAGTGAACTCCAGGAGTTGGTGATGGACAGGGAGGCCTGGCGTGCTGCGGTTCATGGGGTTGCAAAGAGTCGGACACGACTGAACTGAACTTAAAGTGAAGTTATAACAAAATTTTAAAAAGTGAAGTTATTATCAGCTTAAAACAGTGTTTTAAATATAATATGTATTATGTAAGGCCCATTGTCACCACAAAGAAAGCAACCACAATATAAATGATACACAAAAGAAAATAAGAAAGGAGTTGAAGAGTTTATAAAAACTCATCAGGACACAAAGGAAAGTGGCAAGACAGAAAAAGAGGGACAAAAATGCTACAAGACAGAAAATGATGCAAAAAAATATGGCAAAAGTAAGTCCTTCTCTATCATTAATTATATTAGATATAAATTAAATTCTACAATGAGAAGAAACAGCATAACGGAATGGATTAGTAAACAAGATCCAACCATATGCTGTCTACAAGGGATACACTTTAGATTTAAGGACACCCCTGAAAGTGAAAGGACGTATATATATATTATATATATATATATATATATATCATATATTCCATATATGATAATCAAAAGAGCAGGATTGACCATACCTATGCAAGACAAAATAGACTTTACGTTAAAGCTGTCACAACAGACAAAAACATTATATAATGATAAAGAGGTCAATTTACTAAGAGGATACAATAGCTGTAAATATACATGCACCCTAAATTGAAGCAAATGTATTAAGCAAACATTGAAGGGATGAAAAGAACTAGAAAATAACATAATAATAACAGAAGATCTCAATACTGGTTACAATTAATAGAACAAGCAGACAGAAGCTCAATAAGGAAGAGGGTTTTAATTACACTATAGTCCAAATGAACCTAATAGACATTTATAGAACATTCCACCTAACCTCTGGGCAATATGCATTCTTCTCAAGCTTGGATCTTTCTCTAGCACAAATCACAAAATTGGTTATGGAACAAGTCTTGACAAATTTAAAAAAATTGAAATCATACCAAGTATATTTTCTGACCACATTGGAATACAAGTAGAAATCAGTGGCAGAAAAAAAAAAAACTGGAAAAATTCTCAAATTAATGTTAATTAACACTTCTTAGTTTCTGTTTCTTTTTTTTTTATTTTACTGAAATATAGTTATTGTACAATATTACATTAGTTCCAGGTGTACTACATAATGATCTGATGTTTGCATACATTATGAAATGATGACCATGATAAGTTAAGTAACCATCTGTCCTCATGCAAAGGTATTACAGTATCATTGATCCATGTTTCTTATGGTGTATATTATTAATACATCCATGTGACTTATTAGTTATATAACTGGAAATTTATGCCACTTAATCCTCCTCACCTATTTCATCCCCAACCCACCCCTTTGCTTCTGGCAAACACTTGTTCTCTGAGAGTCTGTTTTCATTTTGTTTGTTTTTCAGATTCTATATAAGTGAGATCATGCAGTAGAAATGAGTACTTTTGAACAACCAGTGTGTCAAACAGAAATCAAAAGGGAAATTAGAAAATATTGTAAAATGTGAAAACACATACCATAACAAAACTTATGAGATATAGCAAAATCAGTGCTAAAAAAGAAGTTTAAAGCAATAAATGCTTACATTAAAAGAAGAAAGGTCAAATAAAAACTACAATGAGGTACCACCTCACATTGGTCAGAATGGCCATTATCAGGCAGTCTACAAATAATAAGTGCTGGAGAAGGTGTAGAGGAAAGGGAACTCACCTACATTGTTGGTGAGAACGTAAATTGGTATTGCTACTATTCAGAACAGTATGTAGATTCCTTAAAAAACTAAATATAGAGCTACCATATGATCCAGCATACCATTCCTGGCCATATATCTGGAGAAAACCATGCACCCCAATGTTCACTGCAACACTATTTACAGTAGCCAGGACATGCAAGCAACCTAAATGTCCATCAGTGGAGGAATGGATAAAGAAGATGGGATACAAATATACAATGGAATATTACTCAGTCATAAAAAGAATAAAATGATGCCATTTGCAGCAACATGAATGAACTTAGAAATTTTCATACTGAGTAAAGGTAGATAGAGAAAGACAAAAATTGTGTGATATCACTTATAAGTGGAATCTAAAAAAAAAAGTACAAATGATCTTATTTGGGCTTTCCAGGTGGCACTAGTGGTAAAGAACTCACCTGCCTATTCAGGAGACGTTAAGAGATATGGGCTTGATCCCTGGATTGGGAAGATCCCCTGGAGAAGGGAAAGGCAACCCACTCCAGTATTCTTGCCTGGAAAATCCCATGGACAGAGAAGCCTGGTAGGCTACAACCCAAAGGGTTGCAAAGAGTCAGACACAACTGAGGCAACTTAACACACACACATGATCTTATTTACAAAATAGAAATAGAGTCACAGATGCAGAAAACAAACTTATGGTTACCAGCCAGAAAAGTCGGGGAGGGGAGGGATAAATTGGGAGACTGGGATTGATATATACACACTACTATATATTTATAAAGTAGATAACTAGTAAGGACCTACTGTATAGCACAGGGAAGTCTTTTCAATACTCCATAATGACCTATACGGGAAAAGAATCTATAAGAGTGGATACATGCATATGTATAACTGATTCACTTTACAGCAGAAACTAACACAACATTGTAAATCAAGTATGCTGCAATAAAAATTTTAAAAACAGATTTAAAAAATTAAAAATGAAAGAAGTTCACAAATAATCTAAATCTATACTCAAGGAACCAGAAAACAAAGAACAAACTAAGATAAAAATTAAAAGAAGAAAGAAAATAATAAAGATCAGAAACAAAATAAGTAAAACAGAATAGAGAAACAATAGAAAAATAAACAAAACTAAATTTCCCACGTACATAAATAGCTCTATGTATATAGCTTTCTGAGTACTTATCTGGCTACATAGTTTTTCCAGGTGAATTAGAATAAATAAGGATATCCTAAAGGTTTAAAAATTATGAAAACATTCGAGTAGCAGTTTGTAACATTACACATCATCCTCCTAAAATACTTCATAAAATTAAGAAAGAGAAAAAGTGTAAAAGAATCATCCCATGGGTTTTAAAGAAAGTTTATGTGAGATACATAGATGGTCGTTTTTCATTTTTACATACAAAGGTAAAATTTTTGTTATAATTGACTCATAAATTTTGCATAGTTTCCATTTGCAAAAATACAGACCAAGATAAAATTATTTCTGTTTCTTTTAGCCTTTCTTTGAGATGCTAAGTGCAGTGGGTACAATAAATCCATTAGAAAATTACTATTCTCTTATCACCTTAATTTGATTTAATCAGTATTCTCTTACAGATTTAATCCATAAGGAATTTAAAATAATTATTATAATATTACTCTAATTATGTTATTCAAGAAAATAGCACATAGCAGAATTAACCTCAAACCCGGCAATGCTCCATGCATAATTGTGGTTAATTTCTATTGTAACTCAAGTAACTCTTGGCTAATTTTCACTTTATCAAGGTACTAATCTCACAAAATATTTACCACTCACAACTTGATAGGGATCAAGTGATTTCTTTCTATTCTTAAATACTCTCCATCTCCTTGTATGTGTGTGTGCATTCTCACCCTGTGTTAATTGGCGTCAGTCATTTAAACTCAAACATAAAAAATGAAAAATTTAGGGCAATCACCATGTGAGGATGGGCACTTTCTGTTTCTCTTATGATATACTGACAACATGTAGTTATTTTAAATAGAATGGGAGAAGACTTGAGGGAAAACGAATGTGCACTGGACTGGAAATAAGTGTGAATGATTTTAAAAACATAGATACATCCATGCCGATTAAATTTCAAGATGAAATACTTGCTTCTGCAAATAAGAACAAGGCAAATATATTCAATTAGAAGTGACACAAAACTAATTAACCCTTTTGTGGGAAAGGCATCACAACTCACCTGTGCACCCAGGTTTCTGGAATATTGTGAGCTGCATACACTGTGAAGCTAAGGTGGGAATGGAGCCCAAGATTTACACAGGAGACACTATACAGAGGTGCGTGTAAAGGCTGGAAATCTGCACAGAAGCTGCTGCAATGGATATCAATTAGCTGACAGATGGATGTGGATAGTTCGGTTGTCACTTTCTCTATCAAACCTGGGGGGAGGGCGGGGAGAGGGATAGAAACCAGGTCATCTATGAAGGGTCATATTTATCACAAACCATTCTTTACAGCTTTGAAAATTTTTATAACAAAATTTAAAGAAAACTGAATTAAAATGACCCTCTATCAACTGAAGCCAATTAGCCATCTGTGCCTCTGTATGCAGTCTGGGGTAGCTGCTATAGTGTAATTAATCAGCTTTCATTTCTTCAATTGCATAAATTTGGGAAGTGCAGCCTTTAATCACAAATCATAATTCTGGGTTATCAATTTGGCATTCTGATCAACTATAATTCACAAAATTTTTGGTCTAGATTATTATTGTTTAGAATTAATGTTCAGACAAAGGGACATGTTTTCTGTGTGGTTTATACGTACTTTAAACAAACTCCATCTAAGGAATTAATTATAATAAGTTTGATTATGCTGTTTGCCATTAACTGAACACTAATCATACACATTATGTTGCCATAAAAAGAGTGAAGGAAAGTTATGTCCAACCTAGATAGCATATTCAAAAGCAAAGACATTACTTTGCCAACAAAGGTCCGTCTAATCCAGGCTATGGTTTTTCCTGTGGTCATGTATGGATGTGAGAGTTGGACTGTGAAGAAGGCTGAGCACTGAAGAATCGATGCTTTTGAAGTGTGGTGTTGGAGAAGACTCTTGAGAGTCCCTTGGACTGCAAGGAGATCCAAGCAGTCCATTCTGAAG